>NW_014579371.1:18589-35311 GCF_000485595.1 Priapulus caudatus
CAGCGACGCGGCAGCAGGGGGAGGGGTTAGCGGTGGGTTTGGTGTGTGAGGGGGGAGGGTTGGCGGGTGTCGGGGGAGGAAGGGGAGGGGTTAGCGGTGGGTTTGGTATTTGGGGGAGGGTTGGCGGGTGTCGGGGGCGGGAGCGGACCTACCTCTGGTGTCCACAGTGCCTGCGACGTCTGCGTGATAATGGGCGGCTTCTTGTGGCTTCTCCAGCGACGCGGCAGCAGACGACTGCTGGGCGACGCGCCTGCCGACCCGCCGCTCTTCCCGCTCCTGCTGCCACTCCCCGCCGACGCTGGGAAAGAACAATCGGAAATGTCTAAGACCTTCGTCCGCAGCACGTCGCCCGCACCTCCTCCTCCCCCTCCTCCTGCTCCTCCTGCTCCTCCTACTGCTCCGCTGGCGCCTCCCGTCATCGGCTCGACGTCGGCGGCCGCGGCGGCAGCAGCTACAGCGACGACGTCGCTCGTGCTCGACGTGCGAAACATCTCCGTGATCTTCTGCATCTTGGAGCGCTTCTTGCGCGCCGACTTCGGCGTGCCTCCCCCTCCTCCTCCTCCTCCTCCTCCCGCCGCTCCTCCTCCTCCCCCGACGTCGGGAGGAGACTCTGTTGCGCGCGTGCCCTCCTCGGACTTGATGCGGGCGACGCGTGAGTGTCTGTCACTGAGCGCCTGCGCGGCCCGCTCGGCGTCGCGCGACACCGCCGGGTCGAAACTGTTCGACGCCACCAGCTCCCGGTGACCGTTAGCGGCGGCAGCGGCGGCAGCGGCGGCGGGGCCCTCCATCGCGATGGTGACGTTGGCGATGTTGAAGTTGGCGTCGGCCGCGATGGCGACGTTGGCGATGGTGATATTGGCGTCGGCGGCGATGGCGACGTTGGCGATGGTGATATTGGCACCGGCGACGTTGGCGATTTAGCTTGTCAGATCTACGTGCAAAGAGCAAGTGATTGGATCTGTCGTCTGCGTGCGCGCCGGTAATGATGACGTCATCAGCATGTATTGATGACGTCGTCTATGTCGTGCACACCACAGGCGCTCGCTCGCCGGCAATGACGCGTGCACGCACGCACGCACGCACGCACGCACGCACGCACGGAGAGCCGGATCGCAACACTACGGCGCGTGCGTGACGTAACGCGAACCTCGTCACGTGGTTGCAAGCAGCAGCGGCTGCCAGAATTCATCCAGGTAAGGTTTACGTTATCTACACTACCATGCTGGTAACCTACGCTACGGGTAATCTACGCTACAGGTAAGTCCCGCTGCAGGTAATCTACGCTACAGGTAAGTCGCTGCAGGTAATCTAACGCTACCAGGTAAGTCGCCGCTGCAGGTAATTCTACGCACAGGTAAGCCCGCTGCAGGTAAAATCCACGCTACAGTAAGTCCCGCTGCAAGGTTAATCTACGCTACATGTAATCTACGCTACAGGTAAGTCCCGCTGCAGGTAATCTACGCTACAGGTAAGTCCCGCTGCAGGTAATCTACACTACAGGTAAGTCCCGCTGCAGGTAATCTACGCTACAGGTAATCTACGCTACAGGTAATCTACACTACAGGCAAGCTACACGAAAGGTAGCCTACACTACAAGTAGCCTACACTACGCTGAAGGTACCTATAATTCGGCTATGCCATGCTACAGATAAGCTACATTACAGGTAAGCCACGCTACATCTAAGCTACACTACAGGTAAGGCATACACAGATTACAGGTAAATCATACTACAGGTGTAGGAGGTAAGGTGTAGATGGCAGGTAGGCAGCGCAACGCTGACGCCGACTCTCCGTGTTCACGCTACGCTAGCAGACGATCTGAGGCACTGTGGAGAAGCACGGATGACAGCAGCAGCCGAGAGATAATGTCAAGCCTCGTCACCTGTCGCGCTGTCACCTCTCAAGCTGTCACAGCCGTCACCAGGTTAGCTGTATCCTGACTAGCTGTCACCAGCTGAGCTGTCACCTGTCGCACTGTCACCTCTCAAGCTGTCACAGCCGTCACCAGGTTAGCTGTATCCTGACTAGCTGTCACCAGCTGAGCTGTCACCTGTCGCGCTGTCACCTGTCGCGCTGTCACCTCTCAAGCTGTCACAGCCGTCACCAGGTTAGCTGTATCCTCTGTAGCTGTCACCAGCTGAGCCCTCGCCTGGCTGTCTGTCACCTGTTGAGCTGTTACCTCTGTCGCGTTGCGACGTGTTAAGTGGTCACCTCTGTCGCGTTGCGACGTGTTAAGTTGTCGTCTGGCTGACTGTTACCTCACCCGGGTCACGTGACATGCGATGATCTCTCACCTGCGATCACGTGTGTTGCCTAGCGATCACGTGGGCTCTCCGGAGATCACGTGGACAGTGCTGAAAAGTTAGCCGACACCGACGAGCGACGGCGAACGTTTGTAATGCCGTCCGTGCCGACGGATGATGACGTCACTGCGGCGGACCGTGAGGTGGCGCGCGTGTGGTTCTAACTAAGTCTTCTTCCTCTCATTTCTGCGTTTCTTCGTCCGTCTCTCTCTCTCTCTCTCTCTTGCCGTCGTTATTTACGTCTCTTCTCTTTCTGCCGCTCTCTCTCTCTTCTCTTCTTGGCCGTTCTCTCTCTTTGCGTCTCTTTTTCTCTTGCGTCTCCCTCTTCTCTCTCTTGCCGGTCTCTCTCTCTTGCCGATTCTGTTTTTCTCTGCCGTCTCTCTCTCCTCTTTCTGCGTCTCTCTCTTTTTCTCTTGCCGTCTTTCTCTCTCTTGCCGTCTCTCTCTCTTGCTTCTCTCTCCTCTCTTTCTCTCTCTTCTTTGCGGTGAGATACGCTGGCTGTGCGGTCGTCAGGGTCTGCGTGGTGGCAAACAGCGCGCGGCACGCGGCCTTCTTCCCGTAGATGCACCGAGACTATGCTCACGCTCTCTGTCTCTCTCTCTCTCTCTCCTTTCTCTCTCTCTCTCTCTATGTCGTTCTCCTCGTCTTTCTCTCTCTTCTCAGGTGTCGCTCTCTCTCTCTCTCTCTCTCTCTCTCGTCTCTCTCTGCGCTCGCTTGCCCCTCTTCTCTCTCGCTCGCTGCGCGCGCAGGATGCGGTCGTGTGTGGAAGCCGGACGTTGGCAACAGGCGGCGAGCAGCAGACACCCGTCGGCGATCGATGATGCGCTGGTCACGTGACGCGCGGGCGGTCAGACGAAGCGAGCCTGCCCACGTGGCGAGAACGGAGGTGGAGGAGGCCGGAGGAAGGTGGCGCGCGCGGCGGCCATCTAATGAGCTTCCGGTGTTAGAGTGTAGAGCGGAGTTTGAGTTGAGATTAGAGACACTCGCGGCGTGCGAGCGAGTGACAGCTGAGTTGTAATGCATAGCTCGTAGCATGATTAGGATGTAATGCACGCACGCACGGCACGCACGCACGCACGCACGCAGCGCGACGCACCGCACGGCACGCACGCAACGCCACGCACGCCACTTACGCGCTGCTTACCTCGACGCAAGTACAAGGTTACACACGCAAGGACGACACACGCACGCACGCAAGGACGACACACCCGCACGCAAGGACGACACAGCCGCACGCACGCGACGCACGCCGCACGCCACGCACGCACGGACGGACGACACACCACGTACACACGGTCACGCCACGCACGCAAGCACGCACACGAATTACGCACGCACGTATGCACGCAGGCACACGCGCAGCTGCTGCTTAAGTGTTGCCAGCTACGGAAATATTTCCTTAATTATTTGTTCTCCGCCCATATTTCAGCCTGCATTTCCTATAAATCGCTAGACATCCTCATGGGAGGCTAGAGCTTGGACGACCCGCTAATGTCGCTCAGTTAATACCTTACGCTACTCACACACACTCACACACAGCACACCACACACACACACACACACAGCCACACACCAGCACACACACACACACACAACACACACCTCACACCCACACCACAACCACGCCAAGCACACACACACGCACCACACGTCCCACAACACCACCCACACACCCACCCACACACACCACACACACCACACACACACCACACACACACACACACACCACACACACACACACACACGCCACACACACACACACACTACACCCACACACCGCGCGCGCGCACACATACACCCACACAGCACACGCAACGACGTATTGTATATTGTTTGCGTATGGCGAGATTACTCACATGCGGTAGAGCGATGACCTTCAAGCGTAATATTTTGTGGCGCGCAATTCATTTACGGCACCACGCGTGTTTATATGCCAACACTCTCTCGCAAAACGTTGAACAAAGTAGGGCAAATTATAAAATACGAATAAAACAAGATTGCCATGAAAAGAACTCGTGTCTATATGTGTGCGCTTGCTGTGGTACCGATCGTCACGTGACGTCAGCGCGAACTGCATGGCACACACACACACACAGCCACACACACAACACCACACACACCCACACACACAGGCCCACGACACACACACCAACCAATCCACACACAGCACCGCACGCACACACCACACACACACACACACACACATCACATACCACACACGCACAACACACACACACACACACGGCCCTACAACCACACACACGGCTACCCACATCACAAACACACACCACCACACAACACACCAAACACAGCACACACACGCGCACACACACCGCACACACAACACACAACACACACACACACACCACACCCAAAAAAAAAACCGACGCACACAAGCTGCTGCTTAAGTGTTGCCTATTGTGGAAATATCTTTCCTTTCTTATTCTGTTCTCCGCCTATTTCAGCGCCCCTTGGCGCCCCCCAGAAAAAAATCCTCCTACATAAATGGCCGATCTGTCTGTCGGTCTGTCTGTCTATCTCTGTCTGTCCCGTCTGTCTGTCTGTCCGTCTATCTTTCTCGAGACCCTGTAAGAGATGCCGCCCAACACCATCATTATTCGGCGAATTCAGCATGACGCGACGACCATTTTTAGGCCAACAAATATTGCAAAAAAAAGAGAAGAAATCAAGGAGAAAAAAAGAGAAACGAGACTTTCTCTTTTTTTTGGGAACTCACTTTTTTCGGTTCATTTTTGTAGGTAAATATGATTTTTGGTCACTTTTTGGCTGAAATTTGATAACAGTGCAAGCTCATCATCCTGGGACGAGGCAACCATGAGGCCACAAAGCGGCCTTTGAAGGCACTCGACAAGCCCTACACACCTTCGGCAATATACACAAACGTCTGGGAGGTGTGACTGTTCCTGCTCTCAGGCGAACTTTGCGCCAAACCTTTGCAGTCATCCCCAAAGGAACAAGAGCAAGATTGCTGTCAATGGCCCTGCATCAAGGCGTCTAATCTCTGGAGCAAGGTGAACCGCCAGCACCTGAAGACCAACGATGAGGGTGGGCAGCCCAGCGGCGCTGAAGAAGCTGGCCGTTCTCGTCAGGCACTGCTGGCAGACTCCCACAGCTCAACCACAGCTAACGGCCAAGTCAGCTGCCATTCGGCAAAGCAGCGGCGGCCATCAACAGCTGATGACAGAGTCCTTTCCAAACCTCCCACCTGCCGCTACAAGACCAAGACTGGCTGAGGCCGCGACGCCATCCTTGCTCCAAGAATTTGGCCGTGGAATGACATCAACGCCAAGCCTGCTGGGAGCACTGCCTGGTGACCCAACGAGGCTCAGAGTCCGATGCACACAGTTCCTGATCCTGCCAGGTGTGCACTATCCGACCGAGTTTTTCACCAGCCTGCGCGGCTCAGGTCTGGCCACCACACAACTTTGGTGGCTCAAGGTCAGCCAGCCCATATTGCTAAATGCGCAACTGGATGCTCCCCAAGCTCTGCAAGGGCAGCAAGGCTCACAGTGAAGGCAGCTAATGTTGCAGAGTCATGAAGCCAAAATCATGACCGGCAAGGGCAAGGGCGAAAATTATTTTTATTTCAAGGATCCCAGCTCATACCATCAAACCTGCCATTCTGAGTTCAAAAGGCTGCAGTTTCCGTCAGCTGAGCTTTGCCATGTCGCACAAACAAGACCCAGGGCCGTCCTCAAGGTGTTGGACTCAAACCTAGTGAGGCCAGTCGTTCTCCATGGGCCAGCTCTTATGTGGGTGCCCAGGGTGGGTAACCCAGACAACCTTCATTCTCTCTCAAGATGGCAAGACCAAGATGTTGTGCTACGCAAGAAACGCTGCAGAACTGAAGGCAGAAGTTAAATCTAGACAGATTTATAAATCTGAATAAGATCAGCACAAGCGTGATGGGCAGATTAAATTCTAGCTGGCTTTTTCTCCTTTATTCCGGGCTGATCGCCGGATAGCCAGGCTAGTTTCCTATAAATCGCTAGACATCCTCATGGGAGGTCTAGAGCTTGGATCGCCCGCTAATGGTCGCCTCAAGGTAATACGCAATTACCGCTGCTGCACATCACACCACACACACACACACACACACAACACACAGGCACACCACCACACCACACACACACACCATACCACACACACACACACACACACACACAACACACAACGACAACACACACACACACCATACACACCACAACAACACACACACACACACACACACACACACTACACACACACCCCACACACGACAACACATACACAACAACACCACACTCACACACACGACACACACACACACACACCCGCACGCAACCACACACAAGCTGCTGCTTAGTGTTTTGCGCAGCTACGGAAATTTTCCTTAATTATTTGTCTCCGCCCATATTTCAACACTGGCAGTTTTCCTATAAATCGGCTTAAGACATCCTGCATGGGCAGGCTAGAGCTTGGACGACCCGCTAATGGTGCGCCTCAGTCATACTTACGCTACTCACACATGACACACCACACAACACCAACACACAACACCCACAGCCACACACACACACACACACACACACACCACACGGGCACACACGCACAGCACACCACGCGCGCACACACACACAACACCGCATCAGGCACGAGCTCACACACCAACGCACACACACACACACACACACAGCGACACACACACAACACACACACACGCGCGCGCGCGGCACAGCACAGTAGGTTTCACACAAGCACACACACGACACACACATGACGCACACACAACACCACACACACACACACACCACAACACACACACACAGCACACACACAACACACACGCACACGCACACGCACACGCACAAGCAGCAGCACGCCACACACACACACACACACAACACACAACACCACACACACAAACACACACACATCGTCACAAACACATCACACACACACGCACACGCATACGCACACGCACACGCCGCACACACAGCACCACAGCACACACCACACGCGCACACACAGCACACCACACACACACACACCACAACACGCAAAGACACACACACACATGCACACACACACCATACACAACACCACACACACACACCCACACACACACACGGCTCACACACACACCACATAGGCGAACCACACTCCATACACGCCCACACACACACACACAACACACAACACACACACCACAATCAACAACACACAGCGCTCATACACACACACACACACAACACGACACAGCAATGGCTCACACACACACACACACCACACACCCACACACACACTACAACCACAACACACACACACACACGCCACACAGCACACACACACACACACACACACGAAACACCACGCGCGCACACACAGGCTCAACACACACACACACACACACACCCCACACACACACACACACAGTGGCACACCCACCCACACACCCACACCAGCACACACATACACACACACACACAACCACACACACACACACACACACTCCCCCCTCTTCTCTCTCTCTCTCATCGTCTGCTCTCCTCTCTCTCTGTCCTCTGCTCTCTCTCTCTCTCTCTGTCTCCGCTCTCTCTGTCTCTTTTCTCTCTCTTTCTCTTCGTCTTTCTCTCTCTTTTCTCTCTCTCTCTCGTCGAGCTTCGTCCTCGCTAAAACTCTTCTCTCCCTCTCTCTCTCTCCTCATCCTCTCTCTCCTCTCTCTCTCTCTTCTCTCCATCTCTCTCTTCTTCTCTGCATCTCCTCTCTCCTCTCTCTTCTCGTCTCTCTTCTCTCTCCCTCTGTATCTCTCCTCTCTCTCTTTTTCTTCTCGTCTGCGTCTCCTCGCTCCTCTCCGTCTCTCTCTCTCTCTCTCCTCTTCTCTCTCTCCCGCCAGCGCCGTCTCTGCCCTCTCTCTTCTCCTCTGCTCCATTTCTCTTGCTTCTCTCTCCGCTTTCTCTCCTGCTCGTCTATGTTTCTGCTTCTCTCTTCTCTTCTGTCTGCTCTCGGGCTTCTCTCTCTCCCTCCCTCGTCGCGTCGTCTCCTCTCTCTCTCTCCTCTCTCTCCTCTCTCTCTCTCGCCTGCATGCTCTCTCTCTCTCTGTCTCTCCTCTCTCTTCCCTCCTCGTCTCTCCTCTCGTCCCTTTCCCCTTCTCTCTCTCTCTCTTCCTCTCTCTCCTCCTCTTCTCTTCTCTCTCNCCTCTCTGTCTCTCTCCCTCTCTCAGCTTGCGCGCGCCACCACTGCGTTCGCGCCTTCATTGTTTCTCTGTATCGTCTGCCTTGCGGGAGTGACGATGGGTATCACGTGTGACTCATACAGAATGTGGCGGAGCAGCGAACGCGTCGTCCGTAACATGGACGACGTGGTGAGACGTGGCGTGAGATCGACGTCTAAAGTCCGTCTGCTAATTCCCGCGCGCGCCCTCTCGCATTCGCGCCGCGGTGTGTCATTACGTGG
Source organism: Priapulus caudatus (assembly GCF_000485595.1). Classification (NCBI taxonomy): domain Eukaryota; kingdom Metazoa; phylum Priapulida; class Priapulimorpha; order Priapulimorphida; family Priapulidae; genus Priapulus; species Priapulus caudatus. The sequence continues at coordinate 27,349 of NW_014579371.1, forward strand.
CGCCATCTAGTGTCGATGATAGAGTGCAACGCAGGAGTTTTCGCGTCCTAATTGGAGAATTTGTGAAAAAAGCGGAAAACATGTGTTTAAACGGATAATTAAGATTAATTTAATTTAATCGCAATGATTGCGTACGGAAAAAGAACGTGATTAAGCGACCCGCTCATTAAAATCATCGGCGCGGCGTTCATGCGTGAGGTGAGTATCAGCATGCGGCATCCGAGCATCGGTTAATCATTAAAGCTTCACCCTCCCTCTACCCCTATCGCTCTCCCTCTCTCTCTCTCTCGCCTCTCACTCTCCCCTCTCCCTATCTCTCTCTCTGCTCATATCGTCTTCTCTCATCTCTCTCTCTCTGCCACATCACTGCTCTCCCTTCTCTCTCATCCATCATCTCTCTCTCATCTGCATCTCATTCCGAGGTCTCATCTCTCTCTCTCGTCTATCTCACTACTCGAAAGCGACATCTCTCGCACATCTCCGTGTCCGTCGACATATGTCGATTGTACTTTTGCAGTGATCTACTACGTCTCTCCTGTCATCTCCTTCATCTCTCATCGTCATCTCTCTCCTCTCTCCTCATCCTGCTCGTGCTCTCTCGTCTCTGCTCTGCCTCACTGTGTCTCTCTGTCTCATCCATCTCTCCCCCATTTCCCTCTCAAGTCATGTCGTCTCTCTCACTCTCTCTCTCTCTACTCCGCTCTCATCTTCACGTCTCCCTCCCTCACTCCGACGCTCCCTGTATCTCCGCCCTCGCTCTCTCCTTCTTCTCTTCGTCTCTCTCTCTCTCTTTCCCTCCCTTGCTCGACTTTCTCTCTACTCTCGTCTGTTACTCTCCCTCTCTCTCTCCCTCTCTCTCTCTCCTCACTCCCACTTGTCTCTATCTCGTCTCTCCCTCTCTCTCATCTCTTACCCTCTCTCGTCACGTCTCTCTCTCCCTCACTAGTGTATATTCCTCTCTCTCACCTCTCCCTCTCTCTTCACTCTCCTCTCTCTCACTCTCCCTCTCTCCACTGCTCACCTCTAAATCTATCTATCTATTACCTTCTTCTCTCACTCTCCCTCTCTCTCAACTCGTGAGCTCCCTCTAACGTCTGCCACTCTCCCTCTAATCTTCTCTATGCTTCCTTCTACATCTCTACTCTCTCTTCTCTTCTGCGTGAGGGTCTCCGCTCTCTCTCAATCTCTCTCTCCCTCCTCTCTCTCACTCTCGGACCTTCTCTGCCTTCTCGTCCCTTCTCTCCCCTTTCTCTCTCCTCTCTCCGCTCTCTTCTCTGTCCCTTCTCATCAATCTCTCTATCTCTGCTCTCGTCCCTCTCTCGCTTTCATCTAACCCATCCTCCGCTATATCGCTCGCATCTCACCCTCCTCTCCTCTCTCGTCCCTCATCTCGACCTCTCTCCCCAGCGTCTCCCTCACCTCCCTCTCTCTACGTTGCCCCTCATCTCTTCTCTGTCTCGCTCTCCCATCTCTTGTCAGCTGCTACATCTCTGTCACTCTCCGCTCTCCTCTCTCTCTTCTCGTCACTCTCTCTCTTCTCTCTCTCGCCTCTCTTCCTCTGCTCTTCATTCTTCGCATTCTCTCATCTCTCTACATCATCTTTCTCTTCTCTCAAACTCTCCCGTCTTCTCGTTCTCGTCTCACTCTTCTCTCCTTCTCTCCCTCTTCATCTCTCTCCTCTCTTCTCTCCCTCTCTCCTCTTCTCTCTCTCGTCTCTCTCTTACTCCTCCGTCCCTCTCCCTCTCGTCCTCCACTTTTCCTGTCTCCCTTCGTCCCCTCTCTCCTCCGGCTCTTCTCGTTTGTCTCCTCCCGTTTCCCCCCCTCTCTCGTTCCTCCCTCTCTCACCTCACCTTCCTCTCTCCTTACTCTCTNCTCTCTCTCTCTCTCTCTCTCTCTCTCTCTCTCTCTCTCTCTCTCTCTCTCTCGCTCTCTCGTCTCTCTCGTCTCTCTCTCTCTCTCTCTCTCTCTCTCTCTCTCTTTCTCCCTCCCCCTCTTTCACGGTCACGCTCTCTGTCATTCGATCGCTCGCTCCCTCTCTATCTCTCTCTTTCTCTCGCTCACTCGCTTGCTCTGGCCCCCTTTCTCTCTCTGACTCGCTCGCTCCCTCATTATTAACGGCACTTTAACGCCGTTGCGTTGTTGCTAATAGCATCACGACTAATGGTAAAACCAAGGTCTGAGAGGCGCGAGGCGCTACATAGCCGTAGCTCCTACACACACGCACACACACAGCACCGATCCAACACACAGGCCCAAACACACACACATGCAGCACACACAACTACACCACACACACACACCACACATTAACAAGGTTGACGCAGCACACACATACACACATAAATACACACACCATACACACACAGCACACACACACACACACACACACACATGCACACACACAGCACACACAACATTACCGACCACACAAGCACACACAGCCAACTACTGGGCACACACACACACACGACACAAACCACAACCACAACACAAATACACACACACACACATACACACACACCCACAGCACACACACACGACACAACAGCACACACACACACAACACACACAGCACAGCCACACCCATGACACACAACAGGCACACCGAAGCACTCACCATCACCCCACCCAACTCAACGCCACACCCACGACACACACACGTATTGTATATATGTTTGCGTATGCCGAGATAGATCACATGAGTAGAGCCTGACACCTCTCACCTGCAATATCAATTCACGCACACGCGTGTTATATGCCAACACTTTCTCGCAAACGTTGAACAAAGTATAGGGCAAATATCAAATACGAATAAAAAACAAGATTGCCATGAAAAGAACTCGTGTCTATATTGTGCGCTTGTGTGGTACCCGATCGTCACGTGTCGTCAGCGTCGGAACTGGCCGCCGACGCAAGGTTGCGTCACCGGTGATCTGTGCTGGTTGCCGGAGGGGTGGGTGGGCGGCTGGTTGGTGGTGGGGGGGGCGTAATGGCGCGTAGTCGGTGGTTGCCGGAAAGGGTGGGGGTGCCGGAGGGGGGGGTGATTAATGCGCGAGATATGGCAGATGTTGAGACATGGCGCGCGCGCGCGGACGTGATAGTAGTATACAGGAGCGCGGGAAGGTAAACATCGCCTCGTGCGGGATATTTATAGAATCATTCATCATCATCGTAGAGAGACTTCACACGGGGTTCAAATGTTAGAGAGCAAGAAACAGAACTGCGAGACAGTAACCTCAGACCAAAGGGACAGCAATACAGAGATGAGAGAAGTAGAGAGGAGGAGGGAAGGAGGGAGGGAGGTAGAGAACTAGATAGTTAGAGGAGAGAGATTAATCTGAGAGAGATATAAAGAGATACGGACGGAGGAATAAAGGGGATAGATAGAGACGTGAAAAAATAGAAAGGGCCAAAACGAGAAAGAAATGGAAGGCGAGGGAGAGGGATGCCGAAGAGAGAGCACGAAAAAGACAGTTGGTGAGGTTGGGGGAGTTCAAGAGAGCGAAAGAGAGAGAGAGAGAGAGAGACAGCGAAAAAGAGAGAGAGAGAGAGAGAGAGAGAACGCGAAGACAGAGAGAGTACAGAGAGAGAGATGAGGAGAGAGAAGAGAGAGAGAGAGAGAGAGAGACAGAGATAGAGAGAGAGGAGAGAGAGAGAGAGAGAGAGAGAGAGAGGATGAGAGTAGACCCGAGGGAGACAGAGAGAGAGCAGAGAGAAGAAGGAGAGAGAGAAGAGAGAGAAGAGAATCGAGAGAGAGAGAGATAACGAGCGAGACTAGAGAGAGAGAGGAGTAGAGAGAGAGAGAGAAGAGAGAGAGAGAGAAAGGAGAGAGAAAGAGAGAAAAGCGAGACAGAGAGAGACAACAGTCGAGAAAGAAGAGAAGAACAGAGATAGGAGAGAGAGAAGAGGAGAGAGAGAAGAACAGAGCGAGACAGAAAGAGTGAGAGATAGAAGAGAGAGGAGAGAGAGAGAAGAAACACAGAAGAGAGAGACGAGAAAAATACAGAAGAGGGGATAGAGAGGAAGGTGGAGAGAACAGGGAGAGGAGAAAGGTGAGGGAAGCGGGAAAAGAGTGGTTTCAGGCCGGGGAGATCGGCGGGAGGGAAATTGGGAACATGACACTGACGGTAGAGAGTAACAGGCAAGAGAGAAAAGACAAGAAAAAAAAAAAATAGAAGGAAAAGAAGAGAGAGAGCGAGAAGAGAGCGCGGCGGCGGAACGAAGACAGGACCGACAATAAACGATTCGATGGGGCAGAAACAGAGAGAGAAGAGAGAGGCGCGCGCGCAGGGGTATGAGGGGAGAGGACAAGAGGTAGAAATAAGGGAGAGACATAAGAAGCACAGGAGGAAAGGGAAGAGCGCGCGCTGCTAATGCGGAGACAGAGAGAGAGCAGTGCGCAAAGGCAAGACAGAGAGGCGGAAGCGAGAAAGAAAGACATCAGAAGAAGCGGGAAAGAGAACGAGAGATGAGAGCGGCGAGAGAGAGGAGGAGAGAGAGCAGAGAGAAAGAAGAGAGTGAAAAGCAAAAAGAAGGAGAGAGAAACTGAGAGATAGAAAGAGAGAAAAAGAGAGAGAGAGAGAGCGGCGCGCGCGGAGAACAAGAGCAGAGAGAGAGAGAGAGACGAGAGAGAGAGAGAGAGAAGAGAGGGGGAGACGGAGAGAGCTGAGAGAGAGAGGCGCGAACGAGAGCGAAGACACGAGAGAGACAGCAGAGAGGGAGAGAGAGAGCGCGCGCGCGCACCGAGACAGAGAGAGAGGGAGAGCGAGAGAGAGACAGAGAGAGAGAGAGAGAGAAGAGAGAGAGAGAGAGAGAGAGAGACGCGAGACAGAGAGAGACAGAGAGAGACAGAGGGAGAGGGAGAGGGAAGAGAGAGAGAGAGAGAAAGAGAAAGCGAAGGGTGGCGAGACAGCGAGAGAGACGAAGAGAAAGAGAGAGAGCAGAGAGAGAGGAGAAAAGAGAGAGGAGAGAGAGAGAGAGAGAGAGAGAGAGGCGAGAGCGAGACAAGAGAGAAGACAGAGAGACAGAGGGAGAAGAGCGGGAGAAGGGAGAGAGATAAAAAAAGAAACCAGGGAGGAGAGAGAGATAGAGAGAGAGACAGACGGGAAGGAGAGAGAGAGAGAGAGGAGAGAGAGAGAGAGACCAGAGAGCGAGAGCGAGATGAGAGTGACAGAGAGACAGAGGAGAGAAGAACGCGAGAGGGAGAGAGACGGAGAGAAGAGAGAACGAGAGAGAGAGAGAGGGAGAGAGAGAGAGGAGACGCGAGAGCGAGAGAGAGAGAGAAAAGAGAGAGGGCTGAGACCGGAGAGAGGAGGAGAGAGAGAGAGAGCCGAGAAGAGAGAGAGAGAGAGAGCGGCGCGCGCGAGACAGACGAGAGAAGAGAGAGAGAGAGAGAGAGAGAGGGAGGAGAGAAGAGAGAGAAGCGCGAAGAGAGAGAGAGAAGCGAGAAGGAGACAGAGAGATAACAGAGAAGACAGAGGGAGAGAGAGACAGAGAGTAGAGAGAGAGAGAGAGAGAGAGAGAGAGAGAGAGAGAGAGAGAAAGCAGAGAGAGAGAGAGCGATGAACGAGAGAGAGAGCAGAAGAGAGAGATGAGAGAGAGGCGGATTACGTGGAAGGAAATCGAAAGGGAGCTAAGATCGGTAAGGTTTCTAAAGATTACAACTAGGCCGTCCGTATGCGATCCTAAATTACGAACCTGACGTCTTCGTCACACCCAGCCGCTCAATCCGAGAGAGGGGAGAGAAAGAGAGAGAGAGAGAGAGAGAGGAGAGAGAGAGACAGAGAGATATAGAGAGAGAGACAGAGGGCGAGAGAGAGAGGGAGAGAGAGAGAGCGAGAGAGACAGAGGAGAGAATAGAGAGAGAGAGAGAGAGAGTAGAGAGAGAGACGAGGGAGAGAGAGAGAGAGACGAAGATAGAAGAGAAAACGGTAGAGGGGAGAGAGAGAGAGGGAAAGAGAGAGAGAGAGACGAGAGGGAGAGAGAGAGAAGAGAGAGAGAGAGAGAGAGAGAGAGAAAAGGGAGAGAGAGGGAGAGAGAGAGAGGAGAGAGAGAGCGAGACAGAGAGAGACAGCCGAGGAGCAGAGGTGAGAGAGAGAGAAGAGAACAAGAGGGAGAGAGGAGAGAGGCGAGAGAGAGAGAGAGAGAGAGAGAGAGAGAGCGAGACAGGAGAGAGGAAGAGGAGAGAGAGAGCAAAAGAGAGACGGAGCGCAGGAGAGAGAGAGAGAGAGCGAGAAGCGAGACACGAGAGGAGACGAGAGACAGAGGGCGAGAGGAGAAGACAGAGGGAGAATAGAGAAAGAGTGAGAGAGAACGAGAGGGCGCGGAATTAGCGTGGAGGAAGGCAAATCGCAAGGGAGCTAAAGATCGGTGAAGGTTTCTAAAGATTCAACTAGGCGCCGTCCGTATCGACTATACTCCATGTCTGTCACTACGGGCGCGTGCGCTCAAATACTCGCGCTGCTGCTGGACCGGAAGATTGAAACAACGCAAAAAGCATCGATTTCTCGCCCCCTCCCCCGAAAAAACCCCTCGAGACGGAGACGATGACACGGAAGAGGCAGCAATGCGTTCTCTATACGTCTCGGCTTCCCGACTGAAGCTCTGGCGTACAGCACCCAGTGTGGTGCCTCCCCCCCCTCCCCCCACCGCCCGCCCGCCTGACCGACGAAGTGACGTCGACTGCCGGCAGATTTCGACGAGTGAAACGACGACTGCAGACGGCAAGACAGTGTCGCCGACGTTCGGGGAAAGGTCACCTTGAAATCACGTGGGTGACTAGCGGGGCATTGCATTACCGCGCCCTCTATCGGTCGTTATATGGAATAACACTGGAATCTGGCGGATGTGTAGTAGTAGCGGAGAGGAAAGAGAGAGGGGAGAGGGAGAGAAAAAGAAGAGAGTAAATATATGTGGGCCCAATATGTCTGGGTGCGTGCGTTCGTACGTTCGTTCGTGCGCGCGTGCGTGCGTGCGCGTGCGTATGTGTGTGTTTGTGTACATGCACGTGCGAGAGAGAGAGAGTGAGTGAGTGAGAGAGAGAGAGAGAGAGAGACAGAGGAGCAGAGACGACCCAGCGAGAGGAGCAGAACCGAGATGAGCCTGAGGAGAGCAATGGATTTGAGAAAACATGCGTCGCCGCAGAAAGGGAGTGACGCAGAGACAGCGAGACCGATAGAGAGCGATGCGACATGCGCCGAGACGAGAGAGATCGAGAGAGGAGAGAGACGGACGAGAGAGAGCAGATGACGAGAGAGCAGCGACCGAGATGGCGAAGCAGAGAAACTGAGAGGAACAATGCTGGATAAACTAAAAAGAAAATTATGAGAATTAAGATGATGAGAGCATCTGACACCGTTATTAAATGCTGCTGCATGCGAAACTAGGTCATCACGCGTGGGGTCGTTTGGTCTACGCCGCAGTGTACAAGGTAAGTGCTGAGGTAAGCCATCAGTCCTTGTCCTTACCATGTCATTAGTGGGATGAATCTAAGCCCCTACCTCACTCAAATGATCCCTTCTCTCCAAGATCAGAAAGAAAAGATGCACATACATATGCCGCGCGTCCGGTGCCGGAGTGTCTCCGTGCGTGCCTTAGTCCCCGCGCGCGCGCGTGTGCTGTGTGGTGTGTCGTGGTGTGTGTGTGTTGCTGTGCTGTGATGTGTTGTGTGGTGTTGCTCTGTGTGTGTGTGTGTGTGTGTGCGTTAGTGTGTGTGCTGTGTGTGCTGGCCCCTCTACGGCCACTCTACCACCTCTAATACACCTAATCACCTCTAAGTCACCTCTAACACTTCTCTAACCACCTCTAATCACCTACTAACACCTCTCTCAACCTCTGACTAAACCTCCTCGACTAACCTGCTGTGGCAATACTAGCGGCTGCGTTAGGCTAGTGCTCGTGTTTCGTGGATAATCGTTGATAGTGCCTTCTGTTGTGGCTGTGCCTTCAGTCGCTGGCATTTGTG
>NW_014579372.1:0-12441 GCF_000485595.1 Priapulus caudatus
ATGTATGTATGGTTGCTACTGTATTGTATGTATGTATGTATGGTATGTATGTATGTATGTATGTATATGTATGTATGTATGTAGGGCTGATGTATGTATGTGTATGGTATGATAGTGTGATGTATGTAAAAAGAGGTGATAGTAGTGGTATGTATGTATGTATTGTATGTATGTATGTAATTGTATGGGTATGTATGTATGTATGTAACTGTATGTATGTTATGATGTATGTATGTATGTATGTTAATGTATGTATGTATTGTATGTATGTATGTTAATGGTACTGGTATGTATGTATTATGTATGTATGTATGTAATGGAGTAGGTTATGGTAATGTAGGATGGGGTATGGTAATCGCAGAGTATAGTGGTGAAGGATATGCAAGAGTGGGTAAGGGAATGTGAGATAGATGGTAGTAGAGTAGGGGTAATGGGGTAATGGGATGGATGGATGGAGTATGGGGTATGGTAGTAGGCGTAAGATAGGAGTGTAGGTTTAGGGTAGTACGAGGTATGGGTAGGGTTAGGGGTAGTGGTAGGTAGAGAGTAGGTAGGTAGTAGGTCACCGGTCGCGAGGTTGTAGGTAGGTAGTAGTAGGTAGGTAAGGGTAGGTGAGGGGTAGGTAGGTAGTAGGAGAGTGTAGTAGGTATGGTAGGTAGGGTAGGTAAGGGTAGCGTAGTAGGTAAGGCGGGGATAAAGGCTTATTTGTAAACAATAAAAGAGTTATAGTGATATAGGTTAGAGTGAAGTTAATAAGTTGGGGAGGTAGTAGATACCTCACGGACGCTAGTACAAGGTGCAGTAGAGGGCACAGCTGGATGTCACACTAAGGAGGCTCAATACTAAAATAGAGGCTATGTTATATATTGTGTACTTATAGCGTCCTAACTGCAGCTCTAGTGATACAATGTAACGCTAACTAGCAATATGAAGGATACGGGTCACAGCCCGAACCGGGCCAATACCGGCCGTATATCTCACTAAGGGATAGTACTATAGGGATTTAAGCTAAATCAGTATAGTAGTTGAGTGTAGTACATCCTGGTGATGTGTTCTGAGTTGATAGTCGTAATGTCATGTGATGCTGTGCTGAGGTACGTGTCTCGTATGCTGCACCTAGATGGCGGTAACGGGGCACCCAGACCTGCGGAAGCAGTCATCACGCGCTGGGTGCTCGCCTCGGCTGACCCGCTTGGTCGTGAGTGTTATGTCTGCTCGGCTTTATGGATGTTGGGTATATTCGCTTTAGCGTACGATGACGAAGCGTAGATCAGTACACGTATATTTCGCTCGTAGGCATGGCGTAAGCGGTTATAATCACGCGGCTTTGCTGTCTAGCTATCAGTCAGCTAGTATTACAGTTAGTGCTGAATACTGTGCATCAGATATTCTATGTGCGGATGCGTATCGATCAGTTTATTGACCGGGAGATTGCGGAATGCTGAGGGAATATGTATGTTATTGGTAGTGATATGCCGGTACACAGTAGGTAGAGAGCCTATAATCAGCATAGCACGTAGTCAAGTCAGTAGTAGTAGTCAGTATACTGGATAGGTAGTGAGGGATAGGTAGGTTAGGTACGGTTAGTTCACAGTAGATAGTTAGGAGTAGCGATACAGCGTACACACGTGTAGCGAGCAACGATATCAGACTAAACAGCTACACCAACAGACATAAGACTAGACTAGTACGACACGACCACACAGCGTAGTGAGCTATAGACGCTAGATTACACCGCTAACGCGGTCAACAAGTCAAACACCACGTACAAGTTAGTAGGTTAGTTAGATATGTTAGGTATAGGTAGGTATAGGTAGCGCTTTGAAGGTAGGTACGATACGGTAGAGAGGTAGGTTATATATATAATGAGTAGGTATGGTTAGTATAAGTAGGTATGGGATATGTAGTAGGTAGCTGTATGGGTAGGTAGGTAGGTTAGGTAGTGTTAGATAGTGTATATACAAGGTAGCGCTATGATGTATAATATATAGGTATGGGTATGTAATAACTTGACTGAATCGTAGCGTGTATAAGGTTTAGAGCATTATTGCGTACAGTTCATAATGTAAAGGTTAAAGCGTACAAACGTATCAACCCAAATACATGGTAAGTGCCGCGAATCCGCGTATAGGATAGTGTCAGGTAGGTAGGTAGCGCACTTGATATCAGTGTAGTGTTAGGTATGGTGACAGTTGCTACCCGCAGATACGGTAACCGTGTAGTAGACGTACTGCCGCCACTAACCTGTGACGTAGAGCAGAAAGCGCGTCAGGTAAGGTAGTGGGTAGTCGTAGGATAGGTAGCGTAGGTAGTGTAAGGTAGGTAGGTGAGGTAGTACGTCGGTATAACAGTAGGTAGTAGGTACGTAGATCTAGATGAGGTAGACACCACTGCGCAGGCTAGGTACCGGGTAGGCTATAATATATCGGAGCTGAGCTATCGGCGTGTAGTAGGTGAACGTAGGTAGGTAGGTTACAGGCGTAATCGGATATCGGTAAGTCTAAGGTACGTCTAGCGGTGGAGTAGTAAGGGCGTCGCATGCTAGTAGGCTATCGGCGTCTAGGGTCGTAAGCATAGCAGTCTGAGGCGTAGTGTGCTAGGGTCTGCTCAACACGGTAGGGTAGGTAAGCTTGTAGCTGATAAGACACCGTGACGTCATTACACGCCGCTAATCGAGGTTACAACGGTTACAGATCGGCTGATAGCGTTTATCGGGTATAAAGAAGTCTAAGGGGTTGTAGGTAGGGTAACTCGTACCGTGATATTTACATAACGAGCTAAGTAGACGTACGGTAAGTGTTATGTAGGCTAGGCGCGGTACGTGTAGGCTCCCAGTAGTGCTAAGTCATGATTGCTGGTAATAGGTGGGTCAGATCTAGAGATGTCACGATAGTGAGGTATTCTAGCGAGCTAAGTAGGTAGGTACGTAGGTTACGGGATAAGGTAGGGCATGAGGTATAGGTAGTCGTAGGCGTAGGCTAGACTGTGGGAGTAGGGTACCGGTATAGGCGTATGGTAGTATGAAGTGTGCGTGGTACGAGAAGTATATGATCATTGTGGTCTAGCTCGGCGTAACGGTAGCGCTTCAAAGCGGTAACGTAAAAGATGTAGTGTCTCTCTCGCTTAGGTTAGCAGATTAGGATTTATTCGCGGTAGGGCGCGGCTATGTGAGAAAGTCCTACTGTAGGTAGGAAGCCGGATGTAGAGTAGGGCGGGGATACAAAAGCTTCATGAAACTCTTATATGATTTGACAGGTATCACGTTATCAAAACGAGACAAATTTTGGTAGGTAGCGTAGGTAGGTAGGTAGGTTAGGTAGGTAGTAGGTAGGACATCAACATAAACGTCGATGTCAATGCGGATGTTGATATAGATGTACATTTACACATAAATATAGATATATGCACTGCTATGGACACCGTTGTCCCCCTGTTTTCCTCGATATCATGTCTTTCCCGTATAAATGTGAAACTAATCCGATAATCAACAATCCGTGTCGTCGCTACTTTGCGCCCCTAAGTACATGTCTGACACGATCATTATGCCGACTGTGCACAGTGGGAGAGAGTACGTGTCAATGGACAGCAAGGGGTGGCAGGGGAGAAACGAACGCTCGCTCATGACCTTCTCAAATCAACCGCGCACTATTATTCTTTGTCGCCAACCTAGTTATACACGAATCTGGGATGAGAAGCGGCAGTGGGAGGAGGATGGGTAGGGTTAGGAGGAGAACTCGGTAGGGTATCGTGCTGCAGCTTTTACTTCCCCGGCGTTCCAGCGAGCGGACTCGACCCGCGCGCGTTTTAGTTCCGTCGTGTTATTTTCCCGACTAAAAGCACTGTCAATACACGCTAGATGGCCTTCATTAGATGATATTCACGAGCATTGTCCAACACGTATACCTAGCGAGGGCCGAGCAAAGCACTATTAACTGTCGGCCCACGGGAGGGAGGAGGAAGTTAAAGTAGTAGAGTGAGTGAGTGAGTGAGTGAGTGAGTGAGTGAGTGAGTGAGTGAGTGAGTGATGAGTGAAGTGAGTGAGTGAGTGAGTGAGTGAGGGAGTGCGTATGTGAAGCGAGCCGATGTGAAGTGAGTGAATGAGTTGAGTGGTGAGTGAGTGAGGTGACGTTGATGTTAAGGTGATGGTCGTGAGTGAGTGACGTGCGTTTGACCTGTGAGTGATGTGAGTGAGTGCAAGTTGAGGTGAGTGAGTGACACATTTAGCTATCTATTTACCTTCCATCCAATCCATCAGCCACGCATTCATCCATTCATCCATCCATCCATCATCCATCCATCCATCAATCACCCACCCACCATCCACCATCCATACAATCCATCCATCATCCACTCCATCCATCTATCGCATCTATCCATCCATCCATTTATCCATTACATCCCATCCTTCATCCATCCATCCATCCATCCATCCACCCACCCACCAATCCAATTCATCCATCATCCATCCATCCATCATCGCATCCATCCATCCATCCATCCACTCCATCCATCCATCCCATCCCATCCATCCATCCATCCACTCCATCCAAATCCGATCCATGCGCAGTACCATCCTGCGTCGAGTTCACATCCATTCCATCCACTCCATCGCTAGTGCCAAATCTGTTCTCGTTGCGATCACACACACCTGCTGGTATTATCGCCATCTTGTCGATCTCGTCTAGCGTCTGTACTCGTTGCGAGTGCCGTGTCAACCTCTCGATGATGTGTTAGTGTGAGTTGTAGTGTGTGTTGATGTTGAAGTGTTGGTGTAGTGTGGAGTGGTGTGTGTGTGTGTGTGTTCGTGTCGTGGTGTTGTGATGTGTGTGTGCTGGTGGCTGTGTGTGTGTGTTGTGTGTGTGGTGTGTGTGTTCTCTCTCTCTCTCTCTCACTCGCACTCACCCTCTCTCTCTTTCTCTCTCTCTTTCTTTACATTTCCGTCTCCTGTTCCACATTCTCCTTTCTCCCTATTCTCAATTCTGTGATTCTCGCACGCCTCCCCCTATCGTATGCGTACGTGCACGCTCTCTAATGCCTCCCCTAGTGCACTCCCTCTTAGGCTGGGTTTATACTACCTACTTTATGTTGGCGAATTGGCGAATTGGACCAACGTTGCCCAACTATACAAACGGCATCAATTCGGATCGAGTGTAAGACACGAAAGTCCGCGCGAGCAAACTGGTCGATAGCAACTAGTCCGGAGAATCAGAACATGTTCTATTTTCGCCAACTCAGAGTTGCCGAACTCGCTCATTTGATGAGCGCAAACATAAAGTCGGTAGTGTAAACCCAGCGTTTGGTGCTGCACTCCCTGCTTACCATGTTCTCCTCTAGTGGCCTCCCCTAGTGCCACATCCCTGCTTACATGTTCTCCTCTAATGCCTTTCCCTTAGTAGCACTCCCGTCTTACGTGTCTCTCCTATATTGCCCCTCCCCTAGTGCACTCCCTCTTATGTGTTCTCCTTATATTGCCTCCCCTAGTGCACTTCCCTCTTTACGTGTTCTCCTCTAATGCCTCTCCTAAGTGCCCCACTACCCTCTACGTGCTTCTCTCTATGCCTTTCTTAGTGCTACTCCCCTCTTACGTGTTCTTACTCTAATGTACTCTTCCTAGTGCACTCGCCTCTCACGTGTTCTCTGCTATATTGCCTCTCCTAGCTGACTCCTATCTTACGTGGTTCTCTTCCTATTGCGTCTCCCTAGTTGCCACTCCCTCTGTACATGTTCTACTCTCAATGCCTTCTTTCTAATGCATCCCTGTTACATGTTCTCCTCTAATTACCTCCGCCTAGTGCCACTCCCTCTTAGTACAGGTGTGATCGCGACATGAGTTTGAGTGAGAGCCGAAAATGATGTGATGTGAGTGACGTGACGGACTGAAGTGAGTGAAAGGTGTCAATTCACGTGACTCTATTGCCGCTGAATTAGTGCCACTCCCTCTTACGATTTCTTCTCTCAATGCACGTTCACCTAGTCCACTCTCGCTTACGATGTTCTTACTCTTAATACAAATACGCGTGAGCAAAATACACAGCTCAGCACACTCTCTCCCACCCTAGGCTCGACGCCAGCGATCCAGTCTCGGTGTGCACTAGCCTCCGACGTCAACCAGAGCAAAGCTCTACACCCGACCGCCATACGCGCCACCATCACACGCGCCTGAGAGCGTTCACACGGACGTCGACCTTGGAACCGCACTCTCTTGCGCTAACTATAGCACCCGTCATTGGGCTCACTCTCACTCTCGATGCCTCGCATTCCACTGGCACATGATATGTTCAAGACACCATATACCGATCTCATATGAGTAACCTACCGCTGCTGCACTGCGCAAGTCGCGAAGAGTGTATTTCTCACCTTCCCACTATACGTACATCACTCAAACAGCTGTCTGTTTGTTGACGAATACGGGTCTGTGTGCGGTGTATCAACTAACAGAGAACAAGCCATCGTCTGACGCTCGAGACGATTTACCGTTTCGCTCGTGTAACTATTGTTTAATAGTATAACATAACAAGAGTGTAACTTATCGATTTAAGTGCGATCTATCGTTTTATATTCTAAATTACTAGTTTACCGGGAACCAATCTCCCGTGTGCCTCGTCTCTGCATCTATTTCTCTGATCTTATTCTTCTTTATACATTACCAACATGTTCTCCTCTTATCTTTATTGTTATATATTTATTATCCTTTATTTATAAAATTATCATATTCTATAGCATACCCAATATTCCTTATGTCTTACTATATTTATCCTATTCATACGTATTTATTTATAATTGATTAATTTGTTCCACTCGTCTCCGACTCATGTTCTTCTCGTCAGCCTGTGTGTTTGTCATCTCAGCTGGTCCAGACGCATATACATACCCCAGCGTGAATACCACGCCTCCTGTCCCTCTTAAAAAACAAATCTCCTTTGCTGGAAACTCACCCGTACTCTTTCACCGCCACAGTAGTAACCCTTAGCTGAACCGAATCGACATCAATTCCAGTCCATCGAATTCGATTGATTTGATGATCCATCTACCCCATCCATCCATCATTACATCCATTCATCCTATCCACGCCATCCTCCATCCATTCCAGTCATCCTCCATCCAATCCACTCCAATCTCATCCACAATTCTCCACATCCATTCCATTACACATCCATCCATGACCATCCATTCCTCCACATTATCCTTATGCTCCACATCTCCAATCTCCTCATCCATCCACTTCCCACTCATTAACATCCCATTACCATTACATCATCCGACTCAATCCATCCACTAATCCAATGCGCATTCCACTCCCCCATCCACTCCCATCCATTACCATCATCACTACTCTTCATGCTTCCATCAACTTCCAACTCCACCAGTGCCATCCACTCCATCCCTCTCTACTCCATCATATAACTTGTATATATTATCCAGTTCATTCTACTCCACTCTCCATTCACTCCATCCATACATCCATCTAAACCACTCACATCGTGTCGCTATCCATACACTCCACATCTCCCACATTCCCTCCTCTATATGACTCTTCAGTTCCACTCCATCAATACCAGTCCATTCCCACCCTCCTCTCCACTCCATACCAATATCATTTCCTGCATCCTATCATTCACACCCCCAGAGATCCTCCACCATCCATACTCTCCATCCATCTTAATCCATTATTCAATATCTATGCTCCATGCATTACCATTCCATACAATCCATCTCCCACTCCAGTGCCCAATCTCCTCCATCTTCATCCAATCCAGTCCATCACCGATCCCATTCTTCATCCTTCCAGTCGATCCAGCCATCCATCATCCATCCATCCATTCATCATCCATCCAATCCGATCTATTCCATGTGCACTCCATTTATCTCACATTCTCAATGTGCCATCGAGTACACATTCTCCATCCATCCAATTACGCGAATCTCACGTCCCAATACGAGTCACACCAGTCCATTCATCCATCCATCCTATTCACCATCCACTCCAATCAAGTCCATCATCCAACCATCAATCCATCAATCATCCATCCATTCATTCATCCACTTCATCATCCATTCGCGACCTCACACCGAGCACATCCATCCAGTGCCATTACATCGCACCACTCTCAATCACATCCATACGCGATCAGACCAATGCACCTACCATTCCACCAATCAAGTACTCATCTCATACTATCCAGCGAGTCACATGTCTCAGCTCGATCCAATCCATCCAGTCCATCCATCCATTCCAGTCCATCACAGTTGCCATGCCTAGCGCCATCCATCCAATTCACAATCCATCCATCCATCCATCCCATCCATACCCATCAATCCATCCATCCATCCAGTCCATCCATCCCAGCCATCCATCCATTCCATCATCTAATCCAATCCATCATCCATACAGCTTAGTAGTTCATCATGGGGGAGGTCAGCGTTGGGCTGTCACACCACGTGCGGTCCTTATCACAAGGTTGATCAGGGAGTGTGTGTCTCCGCAGTTCCCGCAAGCAATCCTAGCTCGGTTGCGGATTAATATTTCATAAATATTTTCCGCTGTAAACTTCTAATAGAAAAACAAGCGCCTTATTTTTGTAGCGAGGGCGGAGTAAAAGGTGAATGAAATGTTTTGCAGATGGGAAAGCAGAAAAGAAAGAGGAGAGACTTGTGGGAGCGGGCAAGAAGGGGACAACGAGCGAGAAAGTAAAGGGAGTATAATATATATATATTATATATATATATATAATATATATATAGAATAGTAGATGACAGACATATAGACTAGATAGATAGATTAGATAGACTAGATAGATAGATTAGATAGATAGATAGATAATAGATAGATAGATAGATAGATAGATACGATAATAGACTAGATTAAGATAATAGATAGATCACGATAGATAGCTAGATAGATAGCTAGATAGATAGATAGATAGATAGCTAGATAGCTAGATAGCTAGATAACTAGCTAGCTAGATAGATAGATAGATAGATAGATAGATAGATAGATAGATAGATAGATAGATAGATAGATAGATAGATAGATAGATAGATAGAGAAATAGATAAATAGATAGATGGAGAGAGAGATAGATATATTTGCTGTACTTAAATAAACGCCTAATTCGAACTCAACGCGAACGCTTTACGAGGCACTAATTATAGATGGTTATGGTGAAAAACAGGAGAACAGGATAACGAGTTTTACCTGCGTGTGAAATTATAGTCTAGACGTGGTAATTAGGAGAAAATTAAAGGTAGCGTTTCATAACACGCACCTTGATCACAGCGGGGACAACTGGCGTGTTGCTGCGGGGAAGCAGAACTACGGTGAACCATTTAACGCTATCAGACGGAAAGGTATAGCTGCAATCAAAAGGTAAATTGTTATCGCATTAGCTATTAGCGTCGGTGATGAACGATTTGTTGATGGAATTTGACGTTGCGCAAACAGTTGGGTGTATTACCGTAAGTGCCTGCCATACACACTCACGCACGGGCAAGGTAATGTAAACATGTCCCATGTTTGCACGAACGTGGTGTAGTTTTAAGTCTTTTGTTTATCACGGTAGCAGTATGAATTCAGTGATTAACACGACGTGATGTAGTCTCTAATATTCATTGTGTGTATGAACATGGTAGTCTCAAATTAAAAACACTTTCATTGTTCATACGAATTCGCTGCACAATATTTATTCTTAATTTAAGAATTAATTTCGTGTAGTGCATGATATTCTTTTTTAAACGATTTTAATGTAGTCTTTTTTATAATAAATTTCTTGTTTATATAAAAAATGTTCCCTGTTTATTTGGGCGTGGATACTCGTCAATATATATTTTTATATAAGAATATAATGAATAGACTATAAATATTTTGTTTACATGAGCGTGAGCGACCTGAAATATTCACTGTCACTCATAAATCTGGAGTTCAGTCTGCAATAACCTTTGGTTTTACGGATGTGAAGTAGGTACGAATATCATTCACTATATATACGGCAAATATATATGTAATGCTGTGCACGGTGTCAGATACTCTGTGTTTGTTCGCAGCCAGTGTAATATCAAACGTTCAACGATAACGTGGAAATATCACCGGCTAGAGGCGAGCCGAGCAGAAAGGAAGAAAAAAACGGAAACAAAATACGAGTTAACGCGTTTTACCTGTGTGTCTGCGAGCGCCGCCGTTGGTGCACGAGCGAGCAGACGATATTCTAATGGCACGTTAACTCTTGCCGCCTAGAATATCTTTCCCGAATCAATAGCATGCGTCGGTGTGTCGCTTTACAGTCACACACGTATATACGTGCGAGCGCATAGGTAATGCCACGTACGAAATGGCACGGAATAACGCACTGACGACGAAACTCGAGGTGTGAAATGAGTCGTGTTCATAATTAGACGAATCGAAGCGCGCGTGCAGCGTGATAAAATACAAACGAGCGCAGACGAATGCAAGAATAACGTAAAAAAACGGAGAGACGGAAAAACGAAAATTACGTTTAAGAATGAAATACGCCTTTTGCTTAGACTAGCTTTAGTATTACGTTAGAGCTTTATTTTGTCAGTCGGGGCGTTAATACAATGCGTATACCGTATTCGTTTCAAGTAACGATTTCCCTGCGAATGACTGTCACGAATGAATTTTACTGTTCCCCCACCCACTAACACACATTACGATGTCCGCACGCACACACGCACACACGCACACACACGCACGCACGCGCGCACACACACGCACACACGCTCACACAACACACACACACGCCACCACGCACGCACGCACAGCGCGACACACCTGCGCGCGAGGGGCGCACGACACGGCGCACACGCAACGCAGCAGCATGCACGCACACAGCACGCACGCACGCACACACACGAACACAACTACGCACACACACGCACACACGCACGCACACACAACACGCACGCAGCACACACCACGACACACACGACGCACGCACGCACACACAACGCTAGCACGCACGCCAGGCACACGAACACACGCACGCAACACCCAGCTGCGCACAACGCAAGCACCACAGTCACACACACGACGCACCCAGCACGCAGCACCACACGCACACTCACGAGACGCACAACAGCACGACGACGCACACACCGACACACGACCGCACAGGGCGCACGCACACACAGCACGCACGCACGCACGCACGAACACACGTACGCAGCACACACCGAACACACGCACGCAACGCACGACACGCAGCAACACCGACACGCCGCCGCACTGCACACACACACACGCACGCAGAATCACAAACGCCCACGCCACGCAACACCGGCCAAGCGCACAGACGCGCACAGCCATCGAAGACTATATCGCAATATGATAAAGGTGGACAGAAGCGAAGGCGTAAGAGAAGATGCAATTTTACGCAGCTTCTCTACGGGACGACGCAGCTCCATAGGCGCGTGCGCAATACGTGCTCGCACTAATTGCGAAAACAGCAGCGGTACGGACACATAAACATTAGAGCTTTTGATTACGGAAAGCTGCTTTAATTAGGCTTGAGTGATCATGACACTCGGGTAATGCAAGGGAAACCCCTTACATATTTAAAGGTGAACATTCGCGTTGGCGTCTGGAGAGCTTCGGCGTGAATACGATGTAAACTTTAATAGAGATGTACGGAATGGAAATACGTGAATGCAACACTAACACGCGTCATGGGGTCACGTTCACGTTAAAGCGGGTGAAGTTTGAATAATGGGCGGTGTGATTGAGAAACTAAGTCGATATGCTTGTTGCGCGAAAACGCGCTGGAGAAGAAAGGGGTCAGGAATATGCAAGAGATAAGCTAACGCACATCCAGAACGCGCGGCACAAACACACACGCACCACACGCACACACACACTACGGACAACACACACACACCACACACACGCGCGCGCGCGCGCGCGCGGCGCGCGCGCACACACACAACACACCACAACACAGACACAAGTCACACGCCTGGCCTGCTAGGACAATACACACACACACACGCAGCCACGCACACGCACCAAACACCACCACACATACACCCATACCACACACAAACACATCACAACACAACACACAGACCACACAGCACTATCTCTCTACTCTTCTCTCTGTATTTTTCTTTTTATCTTCTTATTCTGTTAATTTCTCGTTTTTTTCTTTTCATAGTCTTCTCTTCTTAATATCACCATTTACCATCGTCACCTCTGTGTTCTTTTACGATTCGCTTTATTTTCCTCCCACGCGCGCTCCCTCACCCCACCCTCAATTCGCTATTTCTCGCTCCCGAATGTTTGCTTAGGCTCTGTAATGCAGATATAATATTTCGTGATCTACAGTGCTGCGAGGCAAGGATGCGTTCGTCTTTGATTGCAAGCGTCTAGGGAAGAGAAGACTATGGCCTACGTGGGGGTTTTTTTTTTGACAGTGATCTCTCTCAACAACAA
>NW_014579372.1:12466-15314 GCF_000485595.1 Priapulus caudatus
ATTGTAATTGTTGTTTTGTAGAAGGGCGAGACTTTGAACGCCAGTTTAACAGGGAGGTTATCGGGGCACGTCAAATAATTAGGGGCAAAGAACTGGACGTACAATAAAGAGTAGTAGGGAGAAAACATTTTAGAGACTTGTTGTAGTAAAAATTTATTTCGTGTTTATGTTTATAATTGGGACTATTGTGTTTTGTTTTATGAGACCGAAAGACGGTTCGCAATGTGCCTGTGGCTGCGTGTTGGGGGAACGCGATCGCGATGGTGATAAGTCAGAAGACGCACGCCGCGTGCTTCATGCGCACGGTTGTGCTATTATTTTAGATTTTAGTAAGCCTCGCACAAGTCAAGTCTCACTATCTACCGTGCGCACAAGGGACACAGCACGGCCACATGTCAACGCGCCAATCTCAAACACAATCACAACCTAACAGAAACACCAGTTCATAAAACACAAATGCCAAACCACCCTTACTGCTGAACGCCCTCACCCGCGTGACCTTGGCGCGCCGCCCGCCCGTAAAAGCTTATACCTCTAAAAGACACGGGGGAAATGCGGCCAGACTTCTACAACCAACTACAAACACCTACTTTAAGGTTCGGATTGTAGGAATTTATTAAATGGGACACACTAGAGTGGACAGACGGCCAACGTAGTTAATGACAAAAATCGTTGAGCGCGGGCACCCGGCTGCACCTTTTCGTCGGATACTTGCGAGCATATTTAGTAATTGATGCGCGCGCGCTAATAACTGACGCGGGCGATGCCGGTGTATTGCCAATGTGCATGGTAGACGACCGTAATATTCTTGTCCCAATATAACCTTTTTTTATATGTTTGTGTGGAGAGTTTGGGATTCGGCGTATGATATATAATAAATATTAACCACTCGAGCCGAATATAAACCCCCCCCAATATAAGCCCTCACCACATATAAGAAAGGCTTTATCCATTGGGAGCAGGAAGTTATTTCCGCCGGTCTCAATGCGCTGCCTGATGGCCATATGGCCATGGGTGGTTTTACCAGTCAAAGTTGCATTCGATTAGCTCAGAAATATATTATTTTTACCGCGGGCTGTAAGAAAATAATTCAAGACCGGTTGGCCTGTCATTATGGGGCTCAGTCTACATGTCGGGCTTATTCTCGTGTGCCCTCTCGCGGTGGAGGGGGCGGGGTGAAAGCTTGTCGGGTAGCCTGTAGAGAATTTGGACTTTTTTTTGGAGGTCGGGCTGAAGTTTGTTGGTTGTTTCCGAAATCTTGGTGGGGTTGCATTGTTTTGGCTGTTGGTGATTCTTTGGTTTGGGTTTGTGTGGGGTTGTGTTGTGTTTTAGTGTGTCGGAGGGGGCAGAGGCTGAGAGTGTTTTGTGGGAATTAGGTTGGATTCTTTGGACATGCGACACGCGCGCGGCCCACACACACACACACACACAGTCACCACACGACAACAACGCGACGCCCACGCACACACACAACACACACACACTACGCGCGGCGAGAGCACACCAGCGACACAGCTACAACACACACACAGCACCGACACACACACACTAACAACACAGCACACACACACGACACACGACACAACTATCATCTTCTCTATTTCTCTTTCTCTCTGTATCTTTTCTTTTTTATCCTTCTTATTCTGTTATTTTCTTTTTTTTCTTTTCAATAGTCTTTCGCTCTCTTAATCTCACTCATTCTACCATCGGTCACTCTCTTGTTCTTTTACGTTCCTGCTTTATCTTTCCTTCCCACGCGCGCTCCCTCACCCCACCCCTCAACCTCCCTATTTCTCGCTCCCGAATGTTGCTTAGCTCTGTACATGCAGATATATATTTCGTGTCTACAGTTGCTGCAGAGCAAGGATGCCGTTCCGTCTTTATTGCAGCGTCTAGGGAAGAGAGCGACTATCCTACGTGTTTTTGACAGTGGCATTATCGATAGTTTTTAGTATAGCCAGTGGTGTGTTTTTTATACAGGCCACGCATACGCGCGCACACATACACACACACTCTCTCTCTCACGCACACACCACACACACACACATACATACACAAACGCACACATACGCGTACGTACACGCACGCACGCACGCACACACACACGTACGCACGCACACACACGAACACACGCACGCACGCACACACGCACGCACACACGCACGCACGCCCGCACGCACACATACACACGCACGCACGAATCACAAACGCCACGCACGCACACACGCCACGCACCGCGGCACAGCCATCGAAGACTATATCGCAATATGATAAGGTGGAACAGAAGCGAAGCGAAGAGAAGATGCAATTTTACGCAGCATTCTCTACGGGACGACGGCCAGCTCCCATAGGCGCGTGCGGCAATACGTGCTGCACTAATGCAAAAGCAGCAGCGGTAACGACACATAAACTATTAGCAGCTTTTGATTACGCGAAAGCTCTTTTATTCGGCTTGATGTGAAATAATGACACTCGCGGTAATGCAAGCGAAACCCACTTAACATATTTAAAGGTGACATCTCGCGTGTGGCGTCTGCAGAGCTTCGCGTGCATACCCGATGTAAACTTTAATAAGAGATGTACGGAATGGAAATACGTGAATGCAACACTACACACGCGTCCATGGGTCACGTTTCACTTAACGCGTGAAGTTTTGAATAATGGCGGCTTGTGATTGAGAAACTAAGTCGAATGTTGTGCGCGAAAACGCGCTGGAGGAAGAAAGGGTCAGGAAATATGCAGAGAGATAAGCTAACGCACAGTCACACACGCGCGCACAAACACACACGCACACACACGCACACACACACACACACACACACACACACACACACACACACACACACAC
>NW_014579372.1:15404-17904 GCF_000485595.1 Priapulus caudatus
TTGTTGTTGAGAGAGATCACTGTCAAAAAAAAAACCCCCACGTAGGCCATAGTCTTCTCTTCCCTAGACGCTTGCAATCAAAGACGAACGCATCCTTGCCTCGCAGCACTGTAGATCACGAAATATTATATCTGCATTACAGAGCCTAAGCAAACATTCGGGAGCGAGAAATAGCGAATTGAGGGTGGGGTGAGGGAGCGCGCGTGGGAGGAAAATAAAGCGAATCGTAAAAGAACACAGAGGTGACGATGGTAAATGGTGATATTAAGAAGAGAAGACTATGAAAAGAAAAAAACGAGAAATTAACAGAATAAGAAGATAAAAAGAAAAATACAGAGAGAAGAGTAGAGAGATAGTGCTGTGTGGTCTGTGTGTTGTGTTGTGATGTGTTTGTGTGTGGTATGGGTGTATGTGTGGTGGTGTTTGGTGCGTGTGCGTGGCTGCCACGCACGCACGCACGCACGCGCACAGACACGCGCGCGCACACCTACACGTACACGCATGCACACACACGCACGCACGCACGCACGCGCACAGACACGCGCGCGCACACCTACACGTACACGCATGCACACACACGCACGCACGCACGCACACATGCACGCACGTACGCCTGCATATGTGCATGTGTGTGCGTGCGTGCGTGTGCGTGTGTATATAGCCGACCGGAACAATGTCGAATGCTCGTCGCTTTGTTTCTCGCATCGTTACGTAGTAACGTAATGAGCGAGCGGAGATGTAACTTAACGTATGTGCCTATGAGACTCTCGCGTTGCCCGCGCGCCCTGGCCCGCCGCTGCACTACTGAGCCTTACGGGGCTACAAAGCCTATTATCTCGACCACTCCGCCGCGGCACAATTTACCCGCTTTGTTATAGTTGTGACACCTCCTGGGAAATAGCCTCTCATAATTCGCCACTAATCCGCGGAGTACCACCTCGGCCTCATCCTTAATTGCGTGTGTTTCGTCTGATGCTTGATGCGAACTGCGCGCTGTGTACGTGCTAGCAAGCTCTCGTCTAACGCTAGTAATCTTGAGATGTTAAGGCGAGTGTGTGGAATGTCTTCGCGTGCAGTACCCACTCCACATAAGCTGGGAAAGAGAGAGAGAGAGGGAGAAGATTTAGAGAGAGCGGAGTTATCTTCACGGCAAATGCAGTCTGTCTGTGTGTGTGTGCGCTTCTCCACTCGCCACGCACAGGTTTACCAGCAGTCTGGAAAGTTTTGCCGTTAATGCCGGTGGGTTTAGTAAGTTGATACCTCGATGGTGTCCGGATTTAAATTGGATTCCAGCGCGCCGACGGTGTGCACGTGTATTATCTTTCCTTCCCTGTGTCACTGCTATGTGCCGCATTGGTGACCGAGCCATTATTAGGCGTCGCCTACATTGTGTGAATCTTTAAGCCTTTGCTAACTTTCTAGTTACATCTACCGCCCTCTCGCTCTCCCTCTCGCTCGCGCTGCCCAAACTAAGTCTTGTATGTATTTATATACGCGGGGGCATGTGTGTGTGTGTGTGTGGGGGGGAGTGCGTGTGTGTGTGCGCGCGCGTGTGTGTACGTGTCTGCGTGTGTGTATGTGTGCGTGCGTGCATGCGTGCGTACGTGCGTGTTTTACACGTATACGTCATTATAATTCCGCGCAAGCGTCTAGCGCGCCGCTGACGAGGGAAAGCACGGCACTCCACTCACGAGTTTTAGCCGACGAGCGCCGACGCAAGGTGGTAAAAACACAATCAAACCTTGGCGATAGTAAAATCCTCCATAAAACGGGCCTGCTCGGCAGCGTTGTTCCCGACCAACAAGTGTTATTGGCCGCCGGGGAGTCGTAAAGGCTTCCTCCTCTGATGTCTTGCTCGTCGTTAAGCGCGGAATCACTTATTAGAGCTGTTCCCGATTCCCGGCCGAGAGAGGGGAGGTGTCGGAAGGAGAGAGGAGAGGAGGACAACCTCGTGACGTAGTCAGAGTAGTCAGCGAGGAGATGGACGAGGAATAGAGGAGGGAAAGGAGGAATGATGAAATGGGCAGATATGAATAAAATGGGAGGCAGATATGTGGAGAGGAAGATGGGGTGTTTCTTCGTAATATGGAAAGGAAGGGTGGAAGTGTAAAGAATAAGAGAGGAAGCGTGAACCATGTGACGTAGACAAGAAGACCTGACGATGAAGAAAGCAAGATGGCACCTGCTACATATGTACGCTGACAGGTAGATGAAAAGGAAAGGAGAGGACAAGGGGTGACCTCTATATAATGCAGTTGCGCTATACTTGAAAAAGAAGCAGTGTAGGCCTGTAGGGCTTATTGGGTAACTATCTGTCGAATGTGTGTACGTGGACTATAGGAGGGGGGGGACAGATAAATCATGATCCATTTACGGAAGAACACGGTGATGTGCTACCGAACTGATCATGTTCTGTGATTCCTCCGTATTTCCAATCATCGTTCTTGCTGTTGCAGCGGGTGTGTACATGTCTTCATACAAGCCACGACGTCGGTGGACC
>NW_014579372.1:22793-26737 GCF_000485595.1 Priapulus caudatus
ATTATCTATTTCAATAAAATTATACAAAGCACCTGAAAAATCCGTTAACGGGCACGCTAAAACAAGTTACTCAAAGTAAATTCCACACAAGCGCCATGCAATTTCGCTTATAAAAAAAACAGCAGGCCACACACCTCAGTAGCGTTTTTATTATTGGATTTTGATCGCCGTTTTAAGTCATGTCGGTCATATGTAATCCGGCCATTCGACGGGATTTCAGTCGATTAGAAACACCGTCTTCGCGCGGCGCCACCAGTTACGTGGGCCGGTTACGGCTGTTTACGGTCTTACGCGTTGTTGCATAATTACGGCGTCTATGCATCTGATCATTTTCTCTCGGCGCATAATCGGATCTTAACGAGCTGATTAGCTGATTAGATGCGCGCCTGGTTTAATAGAACGGCCACTGCGTGATCAGCGGGAGCGGAAGAACGCAATAATTCGAGCGCGCGCAGAGAGAGAGAGAGAGAGAGCAGAGAGAGAGAGAAGCAGAGAGAGAGAGAGAGAGAGAGAGAGAGAGAGAGAGAGAGAGAGAGAGAGAGAGAGAGAGAGAGAAGAGGGGAGAACTGCAAAAGGGATTCCGCAGCTCAAACGAATAGCACTTAACTGCCACCGAGATGGCGCGACTTCTCAGTGCTGGCAGGCGCTCCGGGGCAGGTGCGTCCGCTGGTAAGCTCACCCCACCCCGCAACAACCGCATTCCCGCGGCTGGAACTCAAGCCCACCTTGCTATCGGCAGTGGCGGTCGCGAAGCATCAAGTGATGCCGTCAGACGTCGCCTGTGTGTGTTAAAAGAGCTGGGGGCGTGCGTGGTTGAGTCGCCACGAGCGTGCGTGGCGTGGCTTGTGATAGAGAGCCGACAACGAGCGAGTGAGTGGATTGAGAAGCGCGAGAAATTAGTGGGCGAAGAGGGGGAACCAGATACACACAGACACACACGGAGAGAGTGAGACGAGAGAGAGAAAGAAGAAAGAGAGAAAGAGAGAGAGAGAAGAGAGAGGAAGAGAGAGAAGAGAGAGGACAGAGAAAGCAAGAGAAAGAAATAAGAGAGAGAGCGGCGCGCACGAGAGAAGAGAACAAGAGGGAGAGAGAGCAATAGAGAGAGTGAGCGCGCAAGAGAGAGAGAGCAAGAGAAAGCCAGAGGAGAAACGAGAGAGAGAGAGCGCAAGAGAGAGAGAGAGAGTAAGAGAGAACGCAGAGAGAAAGAGAGAGAGAGAAGAGCGCGCGGCAAGAGGAGAGAGAGGAGAGAGAGAGAGAGAGAGAGAGAGAGAGAGAGAGAGCAGGCGCGCACAAAAGAGTGAAAAGAGAGAGAGAGAGAGAGAGAGGTCGAGAGCGCCACTAATGACAGAGAGAGAGCGAGAGAGAGAGAGAGAGAGAGAGAAAGAGAAGAGAGAGAAAGAAGAGAGAGAAAGAGAGAGAGAGAGAGGCGGCGCACGAGAGAGAGACAGCGATGGAGAGAGGGGAAGGTTATCGCATGATAATATCCACTCACGTGCAGCACGACCACGTGCCGCCGCTGCTGGCTGCTGCTGAGGTAATGAAGCGAAAAGGACGAGGCGAACGCTGCGACACCGGGCCGTGCTCCAACATCAGTAACTGATCGCCCACGCGCACACGACTAAACGGAGTCGACATCGAGCAGTAAGCGGGATTGAGGTGATGGCGGGGTGGGGGTGGCGGATGGTGTGGGGTGGGGGTGAGGATGGTGGTGGGTGGGGGTGAGGAATGGTGGTGGGATATGGGGTGAGGGTGGTGGGGGGTGTGGGGGCGGATGGTGGTGGGGTCGGGGGTGAGATGGTGGTGGGTGGGGGTCAAAATGCTGTGGTGGGTGGCGGATGGTGGTGGGGGGTGGGTGGGGTGAGGATGGTGGTGGGGGGGGGCGGATGGTGGTAGGATGGGGTGCGGATGTGGTGGATGGGGTGCCGGATGTGGTAGGGTGGGGTGCGGTGGTGTGGGTGGGGTGAGGATGCTGGTGGGTGGGTGGCGGATGGTGGTAGGGTGGGGGTGCGGAATGGTGGGTGGGTTGGAGTAAAGAATGGTGGTGGGTGAGGGGTGAAGATGTGGTGGGGTGGGGGTGAGGATGCTGGGTGGGTGCCGGGTGCGATGGTGGTTGGTGGGGGTTGCAAGATGGTAGGGGTGGCGGATTGGTAGTGGGATAGGGGTGAGGTGGTGGGTTGGTGGAGTGTGGATGGTGTGGTGCGGGTGTGGATGTGGTGGGTGGGGGTGCGGATGGTGTGGTGGGTTGGAGTAATAGAGTGGTTGGGTGATGGGTGATAGATGGTGGTGGAGGGGGTGGGGTGAGGATGGCGGTGGGTGGGGGGTGGCGAGGTGTTGGTGGGGGTGAAGATGGGTAGGGCTGCGGGTCTTATGGAGCTGGATAATGAGGTGTTGAAGGATTGGTGGTGGGGTGATGTGCGGAGGTGGTGCTGGGGTGGGAGCGTGGTGGGTGGGGGTGGCGGATGGTGGTTGCGGTGGGGGTGAAGATGGTAGGTGCGGATGGAGTGGGTAGGGGTGAGGATGGTGTGGGGTGGAGTGTGGATGGTGGTGGGTGGGGTGTGGATGGTGTGGGTTGGGGGTGTGGATGGTGTGGGTGGTGTGGATGGTGGTGTGTGTGTGTGTGTGTCGTGTGTGTGTGTGTGTGTGTGTGTGTGTGTGTGTGTGTGTGTGTGTGTTTGTGTGTGTGTGTGTGTGTGTGTGTGTGTAGGGGGGTAGGAGCATATAACCGTGTTTGTGGAGCAGTGAATCAGAATCTGTGAGGGGAATAGCGTCCCTGAGGAGCATTCCTGTACCGAAAGCCGTGTCATCGATCCAGCATCGGTTCTACACAGACACATACGCGCGCACACACACATATATATACAGCAGGTAGATGATATGTATGTGTGTACGATATGACTCTGTCAACCTCATGCCCTGCGTTCTTCTCAGCAGCCGTCTGTCCGGGGAGGCAGCAGTGAAGCCACTTTGTGCTTCACGCGAGAGAGAATTCTGCTCCAGTTCCAGTAGCTGAAACAGAAAGCGAAGACTTGAGCATGTTATAGTCCAGTACCGGTGGATCATGGTCGAACAGGGTCGGGGATATTTATGTATATAGCCGGTAGGGTACGTTACGGTGTGCGAGACTTCGACAGTTGTCTTATCAGTGTGGTCTGACGTAGAATCTCGAATCGCCTTGCTTGACATCACAGGTTTACACAGCAGGATACAGTAGAGTCCAGTATGGTTTTATCAGGTGAAGCATCGTCCAGCATGGTCGTACAGGGCATGGACGTGGTCCTGTATGGTGCGCCAGTGTCCGGCAGGGTGCCCAGGGGCCGCACATATGTTCCCATTGCGTTCGTGATGCAATTATAATTACAGATACGTTACAGTATTACACGCGAATTACAATAATGTATGCACGCGTTAAATCACTCGTATACGCCTCCATCGTCTGTGAAATCCAGTGCTTCTATTCGCTATAGCCTGCCCGACCGAGGGCTAGGCCTCTCTCGCGTACGCGCTAACCATTAACCCTAAAATTCTTCCCGCGAGCAAATTGATTGGCCTATACGAAGTGAAATGAATTCGACTCGATTTAAACAATACTCTAAAGCGATAGCGACTCGTAAATGGCAAGCGAGGATTCATGCGTTTTCGCTGCTAGAATTTACGAGCGCTTCTATGCTTGCGTTTGCCGCCGCTGTGGTCGCGTTCCCGCCTGCCGCACCGCGCGTCTGTGCGTATTGAATATCGCGACACACATCCAGCCCCTGTCGCGTGGCTCGAATTTAAAGGTGATTTCCGCGCGTCTGTTGCCCCCCTCCCCCTCCCCCTCCCCCTCCCACCCCCGCCCGCGCGCGAGCGAGTCGATCCCTCGTGTTTTCGGGTGGCGGGAAACGACGTGGAATGTTTACGTGGTGAAATATTCATGGCGTTTCTAATTCTGGACCGCGCCGGGGGAT
>NW_014579372.1:26747-28660 GCF_000485595.1 Priapulus caudatus
GTGTGTGTGTGTGTGTGTGTGTGTGTGTGTGTGTGTAGTGTGTGTGTGTGTGTGTGTGTGTGTGTGTGTGTGTGTGTGTGTGCGTGTGTGTGTGTGTGTATGTGTGTGTGTGCGTGTGGACATGATCAGCTGTCTCTCTGACTACGTCATCACTACGCGCGTCCTGTATAGCAAATAAATCGCCATTATTCATCTAACGTCACGTTTCGTTTAGGGAAACACATGGAAGTTGTGGGGTTTTATATGCTAAATCTGATATCGAGTTACGTATTCAGCATGAAAATGCGGAAGTTATGCATTTTATATGTTAGATTCGATATCATATCACTTACTCGGCAGTGACTTAGTATGTAATTACTGGTGCCTGTCTATATTATGCTATTCTTGTTATATGATGATGTGCGTAACGTCATATCCTTGGTGTCTATGTACTAATCTGTTGAATATTTTATATAAAGTGACGTGTTCGGCATTGTACAAGTTATACCCTAGGTGTCTCTTATAATATATATATATATATATAATTATATATTATATTATAATATATGTGCGATCAGGTGACCAGCTAGGAATGCGGTAGTACAAATTATAGTATCTTTGCTAAATGTGATAGAGTGTTCGCTATTCAAAATGCTGACGTGAGCGGAAGTGTGGAGGCGGGTAAATGGACGAACAGGGAATGGAACGAAACAAGGACGAACGAGCGGACGAAGAAACGCAGAGAGGTTGTACGGCGAGTGGAAGAAGCTGGACACATGCGTCGATTCTCGTGTCTTCGCGCTCTGACGATCGCTGGTTGACTGACTGGCTGGATGACGAGCGGTTGCTCACGGGGGGGGGGGCTACGACGGAAACAATGACGGCTGGCGCGGCACAACAACAAACGCAGAAGTATCCCCCGCAGCGCAGACGACGAGATCATGCGGGCGACGACGGCGTACACGTACGGAGCGACGGGAATCTCCACTCAAGAATAGGAGACGAGGAAGGTCATAGGTACAGAGGGGAGGAACGGGGGAAGCTGTGGGTGACGGTACCGGAGACGAGATGAGCTGGAGAATTAAGCCCGGCGCACACGTGAGTTATTTTACTCAAGTAAAATGACGCATGAGTCATTTTACTCACGTGTGCGGCGGATTTTCGTTGAGTAATTTTACTCATGCGTCATTTTACTCACGTGTGCGGCGGATTTTCGTTGAGTAATTTTACTCATGCGTCATTTTACTCACGTGTGCGGCGGATTTTTGTTGAGTAATTTGACGCATGTAGGAACATCAGTAGGGAGATCTGAAAATCCGTGAAGAAAACGGGGGGAAGGCATCAGAGAAAGATGAGAATAAGGGGTAAGCACGTGGAAAAGGAAGTCTTCTGTCTGGGCGCGGAAATATGGAAGGATTCATTCCTCGATACGGAGAGATCGCGATAGAAAGAAATCGACGGAAATGACTCTGATTGTGATCTTCGCCTCTCCTTTCTTCTTCCTTCTCCACTGCGCAGGCTGGCAGCAGGCGTCCTTCCCGTCGGCGTGGATGCGAACCAAAGCACCTGCTCTCTCCCAGTATCCCGCACTCGAGATGCCGAACGACGAGAACTCGCGCATTTCACTCGATGTCGAGTGGCAAGCGGAGCGGGGGCTGTATCGAACGCGCTTACAAACTGGGACGTTGTTGTGTCGCGAGTGACGAGGGCCACTCGGCAGAGCTGCAGCATCCTGGCTGGTAGCTAGTGAGATGACATCGCGGGTCGCACCGCCTCGGCGATGGAGAGATGAGGGCCCGCCCATAGCCGAGCGTCAGTATCCTGTGTGTGTGTGTGTGTGTGTGTGTGTGTGTGTGTGTGTGTGTGTGTGTGTGTGTGTGTGTGTGTGTGTGTGTGTGTGTGTGTGTGTGTGTGTGTGTGTGTGTGTGTGTGTC
>NW_014579372.1:29410-30573 GCF_000485595.1 Priapulus caudatus
TGTCTGTCTGTCTGTCTGTCTGTCTGTCTGTCTGTCTGTCTGTCTGTCCGTCCGTCTGTGTATCTATCAGTATGTCTCCATGTATCGCACTCCTCTCTACTTCTTTCCCTCTCACTCCCGTTTCCCTGTCTCTCGCCCTCTTTCATTCGCACGCACTATTTCTCGCTTGCTCACTCTTGCGTCTTCCACTCGTCAGAAGCTTTTAAGCACGGCTGATGATGCATGGTGTTCGATAGGCTGTGAGGAGAAGAGCCACTGCGAACAAGAATGCTCTGCATGCGTGATCATGTATTAAAGCATTGAAATGCGAATGTTTGACACTTGTCACGTGATTTCGTTGCGTTGCGTAATGCGAATGAGAAGCGGTATTAAGCAAGACAATGAGGTAAGGGGAAATTCTAGAGGAAAAGAAAGGAAGAGGGAGGGGAGATGAGGGTAATGGGAGGAGCCAATCTGCGGAAGGGAGGGAATGTGTACATACAGATAGGAGTGATTTAACTGGAGGCGTATATCGTTCGTGAGAGTGTAATGCGTGACCTACTATCGTCATGTATTCATTATAATTACGTACAATCCACCAAAAAGCTTGTTGACCGGTGATCGGGCTTTTAAATTTGTAGACCGAACGTTGGCTGTATTCATTCAATCATAGCAGCGGCGCTTGCCTCCTGGTCGAACATATTTGCGAAACAATGTCAGTTTCATGGCCAGGGCTGTGCTGTAGGTGGTCGAGAGTGATTAGTAATTATGTGATGGTTATTCGTAGCCGGCACACTTCTTCACCGGTGAGTTACGCGATGTGATGTGCGGTAGGTGAGAGAAAAATTAATTATGAACTGCTAGTAAAAAAAACACACAAATTACTCGAAAATTAGAACCGACGCTGCAACCTATCTCGATTAAATTGTATTAGTACTCCGTCTCACTAGCACTACTCTGACTATGGTTGCGGTGTAGTAATATCGGCCTAGCGCATAGCACACACTTGAATCCGGCATGAAAGGTCCAGGCATCGGTCTCGTCGTGGTCAGTGCTTCTCTCGACACATGTTGTAGTAATGTCGTAGTAATGTTGTAGTAATGTTGTAGTAATGTTGTAGTAATGTTGTAGTAATGTTGTAGTAATGTTGTAGTAATGTTGTAGTAATGTTGTAGTAATGTTGT
>NW_014579372.1:32839-35247 GCF_000485595.1 Priapulus caudatus
CTGTCTGTCTGTCTGTCTGTCTGTCTGTCTGTCTGTCTATCTGTCTGTCCGTCCGTCTGTGTATCTATCAGTATGTCTCCATGTATCGCGCTCCTTCTCTACTTCTTTCACTCTCACTCCCGTTTCCCCGTCTCTCGCCCTCTTTCATTCGCACGCACTATTTCTCGCTTGCTCACTCTTGCGTCTTCCACTCGTCAGAAGCTTTTAAGCACGGCTGATGATGCATGGTGTTCGATAGGCTGTGAGGAGAAGAGCCACTGCGAACAAGAATGCTCTGCATGCGTGATCATTATATTAAAGCATTGAAATGCGAATGTTTGACACTTGTCACGTGATTTCGTTGCGTTGCGTAATGCGAATGAGAAGCGTTATTAAGCAAGACAATGAGGTAAGGGGAAATTCTAGAGGAAAAGAAAGGAAGAGGGAGGGGAGATGAGGGTAATGGGAGGAGCCAATCTGCGGAAGGGAGGGAATGTGTACATACAGATAGAAGTGATTTAACTGGAGGCGTATATCGTTCGTGAGAGTGTAATGCGTGACCTACTATCGTCATGTATTCATTATAATTACGTACAATCCACCAAAAAGCTTGTTGACCGGTGATCGGGCTTTTAAATTTGTAGACCGAACGTTGGCTGTATTCATTCAATCATAGCAGCGGCGCTTGCCTCCTGGTCGAACATATTTGCGAAACAATGTCAGTTTCATGGCCAGGGCTATGCTGTAGGTGGTCGAGAGTGATGTGTAATTATGTGAAATTATAAATAATTGTGGTTATTCGTAGCCGGCACACTTCTTCACCGATGAGTTACGCGCAGTGATGTGCGGTAAGCGAAAGAAAAATTAATTATGAACTGCTAGTAAAAAAAAAACCACACAAATTACTCGAAAATTAGAACCGACGCTGCAACCTATCTCGATTAAATTGTATTAGTACTCCGTCTCACTAGCACTACTCTGACTATGGTTGCGTTGTAGTAATAGCGGCCTAGCGCATAGCACACACTTGAATCCGGCATGAAAGGTCCAGGCATCGGTCTCGTCGTGGTCAGTGCTTCTCTCGACACATGTTGTAGTAATGTTGTAGCAATGTTGTAGTAATGTTGTAGTACTGTTGTAGTACTGTTGTAGTACTGTTGTAGTAATGTTGTAGTAATGTTGTAGTAATGTTGTAGTAATGTTGTAGTCATGTTGTAGTAATGTTGTAGTAATGTTGTAGTAATGTTGTAGTAATGTTGTAGTAATGTTGTAGTAATGTTGTAGTAATGTTGTAGTACTGTTGACCCTCGCCAGCGTTCGGCTAACCTCCTCATCCATATAACTATGAGAAGCTTTGCCAGACAGAGTTTGATTGTTACAGAAGCCAAAACAGAGAAACTCAATCACTCCGGATGCTTCATGGTTGGAAGATGCAAAGGGCTTATACCCCGTGTCGGTGCACGCTGGTGTGGCGGCGGGTGCTTTGATGTTTTGCCCCGTTAATAGCTTAACCTAATATATTAAATTATATAAATAAATATTGCTGAAACACA
Source organism: Priapulus caudatus (assembly GCF_000485595.1). Lineage (NCBI taxonomy): Eukaryota > Metazoa > Priapulida > Priapulimorpha > Priapulimorphida > Priapulidae > Priapulus > Priapulus caudatus. Next base: position 34,372 of record NW_014579372.1, read on the forward strand.
ATTTCATTAATAATGAATATAAAACCAATTCTAAACAACGGGGCTAATTTCTTCCCGGGGAGGGACGTATATGAAACGCCGATTCACGCCCACACACAACGCACGCACGCACGCACGCACGCACGCACGCACGCACGCACGCACGCACATACACACACACACACACACACACACGACACAACACATACACACCACAACTACACACACACACACGACACACACAGCCCCCACACACACACACACAAACATATACACATGCATAACACACAACACCAGCCACAGCCAGGCACGTGTAAACACACAACACACGACACACACACACACACACACACACACACACACACACACACACACACACACACACATACTCACACTCATGGATTAACAGCGACGGTCTGGGAAGAATACTGATGTTAACATGAATTTCATCCATCTAATCTAATGCATGGCGCTAGCCATTATTATCAAATTATCTTTGACGGGTACTTCCCCACATCACGCGCGCACGGGTGTGTTTGTTTCACCTGTCCGCCAGGTAAAACAATGCACGTCGGTGATAGAGTGCAAGCCGACAAACGTTGATAAGCGCATGCATGTTTTCTAGCTGCGGTTATGCTCTCACGACACTAGAGCTTTCACACGCACCTGTTCTAAGGTATCGCTTGTTCGATTCTCTCCCATGTGTTTAATAGGGCTACTCTGCTTTTACCCCGAATATTGACTTTGCCTTTGAGTTGTTACAGTAACTGTATCGTGCGTGTGTACAGTGAGCGAGCTGGGGAATATTATTCCCCGCTCGCCTCTACGGACGTGTGTGTGCTCGTGTGCGTGTGTGTGTGTGTGTGTGTGTGTGTGTGTGTGTGTGTGTGTGTGTGT
>NW_014579373.1:0-3354 GCF_000485595.1 Priapulus caudatus
CTCGTCTCTCTCTCCATGCCTTCTCCAACAGTTCCAACTCGTTTGACGCTCCACTCCCCCGACCTCCCCCAATATCATGAAGGTAACATGCCAGCGTTAAGAGATTGTGGCGCCAACTCGCTCGCATGCAACGTCACGGACAGATCACGCTCATAGAATTCCGTACAAGCTCATCTGAACTAGTCAGATTCTGAGCTAATATATTACCTTGACATATTAGATAATTGTTCAAATGCTATTCTTGCCTTATTTAACAAGATTTTGGATACCAACCTTGTTGCAAAGTTTACTATCCAATGAAAGTGCAATGACACTGTAGCTCCCACCAAAAAAGCGACACAAATGAGATGCGTAAGACGAAGTTAGTTTTATAATTGAGCAACCATCATGTACCTTATAGAAACGATGGCGCATCTTTCGCGTATATCGCACTAATAATCTTCTAACCAAAAATGGAATAACAGATTTGTGACCGGCCTGCGGCTATAACCCGCTTTGTTAAGCGATGGCGTTTGAAATAAATCGTTATGTGCGTTCCGACATGTGTTTGTCCAATCTTTCACTCTAATATAGACGTTTTAATCGGTAGGGTGGAGAGGACTGCCAAATTTTGCTATTACCCAAGATCTTGGTCAATGAAATCTTGTCAAACGAGACCCCAGAAAACCCCCGCCCGCAGTGCTGCCACGCCACACGACTGTTCTGTGTCTATAACTATGCTATACTACTTGCCCAAAGCGCCTAGCCTCATTTGGCATACTTTTTTCCTTAAGATATCACAAACCCGCTACCCTTATTCATTCACATACAAAAATGAGCAAATCCCTTGAACCCCTGAACTGACTAAATGGCACTTCCATTTTTGCCAAAAAAATGCCGGTGGCTCGAAAGTATGTCGACTGGCGTGCTTCACCCCATAGGGACGTTTAATATGGGACTAGCAGTAAACAACTATACGCACATGTCAACCATGTGGGCAAAAACGGTTCCTGAGTTATGCGGTTGACCGAAGCGAAATGTGTGAACAGACGGACGACTGGCACCGACGGACGCACGACGTACGACGGCCGATGACGCCCATGGCACTAGCTCAGCTTGACGATGTCAAGGTGAGCTAAAAACTGGGATAGCCAGATACTTTTGGGGGATCACCAGATTTCCAATACCTGGTATCCCGAATGGATACCATAATAAAAATCTAATTTCGACCCCTGCACATACAGATGGTCATGATAAGTAAGGTAGCCCGTGTAAATACATGCGTTTGCCTGCAAGTGCAGCTGATAGGGTCTATGCCCACCAGGGTACTGCCGGAACGTACCCTGGGTACGGTCCGGTATACCAGAACGTACCCTGGTAACTATCTAGCTGATATGGTTAGGGGTAGGGTTAGGGTTACAGGATTCTCCCCAGGATGAAATTGAAACAGGGGGGAGGGGAGGGGAAGGGAGGGAGGAGGGGAAACTAGGGGGGTCCGGGGGCGTGTTTTTTTTACCGTACCACTAATTAATGCCTAAAATCGCCACCACACCATAGACGGTATTTAGGGTTCTTGTATATATAAGATAGCCGAGTCGGTGTACAGTTAGTGTTGGGTTCGGTACAGGTTAACTGTCTGTACTTGTGTATGGTCTGCAGTGCATGCGTGGTACGGTAAAAATACACGCGTCGATGGTCCTGGTCGAATGGGAATTCTTGACGATTGATTCCCGCGCTGTCAAACTTTTATTGTGGTGGAATTTAATCGGGGCGCAACGATTGAAACAGGGGGAAGTTTTCCCAAACGGGGCGCCCCGTTTGCGCAACGTAGGGAGAACCCTGGGTTAGAGTTAGGGTTAGGGTTAGGGTTAGGGAGTAGGCGTAAGCGACTCCCTAGACTCGTTAGTGGAGTAGGCGAGGTACGGTCTGGCATATTATAGATAGTAGTATTTAGTACCAGGGTACGTTCCGGTATACCGGACCGTACCCAGGGTACGTTCCGGCAGTACCCTGGGGGACATAGACCCTATCAGCGCAAGTGCATAGTAACAGGTGCTATGCAAAACACGTGCGAAAAGCTACAATCAGCTGGAGCGGCAATTTACTCATAAAGATTTATACACATCATTCCTCCGCGGGGGGGGGGGAAGTAGTTCAGATATTTTACCAGCGCAGCGTTTATTTAAAAAAACTGCCATAAAAACAAGGCATTCTAACTATAGTTTCAATGTAAAATAGTTGTTATTTTTAAACCCAGCATGGGTGCAACGTAACTTAATTTCTATGCACATTTTCTGCACTTGGCTCTTGTTTCAAGATGGCTGCCATGAATGACTTATTTTGGTATTGAGCACTTAAATTGTATATTTTTCGCTTAATTATATAAATCAAGTGCTCTCTTTATCTGTTCCTACTATTACATCTGGAACCGTGGACAGGTAAACCCTGATTTGAACCCTAACCATAGTGTCATATCGCTGACAACTTTAGTTTGACACGTTTGATAGAGCTAGCTAGTCTTCAAATCCAGTGACTATGGCTGACATGAAGGCGGCACTTTCTTAGCAAACTGACGAGTTAAAGAAATTCGTTGGCAATCAGATGAAGGACATAAGAAAAGAACTGCAGGAGATTAAGGCAAGCCAAGAGTTTCTGGCCGCAAAATATGAGGAACTAGTAGAGGAACTAGATCGCAACAATAAGAAAACTAAGGCCCTAGAAGATAGGAACTCGGTACTAGAAGCAAGCAACATTGCGCACGAGGAGAGGATTATTAACCTAGAGAAATCACTAGATAACCTCGAGCAGTATGGGAGAAGGGACTGTGTGGAAATCACGAACATACCCTGGAGTGACCAGGAAAATACATAAAATATAGTTAAGAAAATTGCTACCAACATGGGCCTGCAAATGACTGACGGTGATATCAGCACCGCCCACCGGCTACCAAAACCGCGATCTGGTGCAGCCCCTGCAATAATAGTTAAATTTACTCGCAGGGACATGCGTATTGCATTCTATGCTAAAAGAAAACTGGCCGGCACAGCTGCGGATCTAGGGTATTCGGCTCACTCTAACATTTTCATAAACGAGAGTCTGACTAGGGAACGTAGAAAAATCTTTCATGAGGTGCTAAAGTTCAAAAAGGAAAACGGTTAAGCCCGGCGCACACGTGAGTTATTTTACTCAAGTAAAATGACGCATGAGTCATTTTACTCACGTGTGCGGCGGATTTTCGTTGAGTAATTTGACTCATGCGTCATTTTACTTGAGTAAAATAACTCACGTGTGCGCCGGGCTTAATCGCACTCAGTATATAACGCTGCTTCACCTCTATAGCATCGGCCTCAGCAGTATAATAACCTTTCAACAATA
>NW_014579373.1:4505-5885 GCF_000485595.1 Priapulus caudatus
CTAACCGAAGGTGATATTTATACCTCAATGCAAAAACTAATTGATATAATGCGATGTAACATTGACAAGCATGCTCCAGAGAAAGTTATGTCCAGAAAAGAAACTAAGCGTACTAACACTCCCTGGCTAACTAAAGGACTTCTAAAATCAATTCAGACAAAAAATATAATGTTCTCCACTCACTTCCTATCCAACAGTGATTTGCTCAAACGTATATATAAACAATATTCTAATAAACTAACCCACCTAAAGGAAGCTGCAAAAAAGAGTGACTACTATACACCCAATTTGATAGACATAAAACGAATATGAAATTAACATGGCAAACCATAAATAACATAATTAAAATATAAAATAAAAGCTCCGTTTCTCCAGAGTTCCTCGTAAGTAATAATAGATTAACTTCAAATAATCCTGTTAAAATATATGCAGTATCTTCAATGAATACTTCTCAAAGGTTGGAGAAAAATTGGCTCGTAAAATTCCAACTAATTGCAGGTCATTTACTAGCTACCTTGGTAATCGCCAGCAAGAATCTATGTTCCTACTTCCTATCACAGAGAATGAAATAATGACAACAATATCGTCCATAAACTCGAACAAAGCTTGCGGCCATGATGGCATCCCAGCCAAATTCATCAAATTAGGAAGTGAGAAACTGGCTCCAGCTCTAATGCTAGGGGCACACGAGCGATTTTTATCGCCCGATCGCGGCGATTAAAATCACCAGCGAATTTAATCGCCCGATCACGAAGGGGCACACGTAGCGAATTTAATCGCCCGATCACGAAGGGGCACACGTAGCGAATTTAATCGCCCGATCACGAAGGGGCACACGTAGCGAATTTGAGAGCGTACGCGTACGCCACTCGACAGAATTTTCCATCGATCATGTGATCGGTAAAAAATGGCGAACCGCCGAAAAAAGGTTGTTGCTGTTGTTAGTGCTGTTTATTTGCTTCTAAAAAGAAACAAAATACGGAGAAGGGCTCGTTGGGGGAATCGAAATTCGTGATCCAGGAGTTGGATAATGCGCCGGAAAGGTAGAGGGGTCTACTCGAATTTAGTAAAAGAACTGGAAACATTCATTGCAAGTCTCAGCGCTATTTCTGTAATAGCGACCTCCTTCGCTACACGATCCCGGTATTCAGGGATCGTAATGTCAAAAAGGCATGGCCTTTCCGACCACAGAATTACCCATTTTAGGGTACCCATTTTAGGGTACCAATTTTAGGGTACCCATTTTAGGGTACAAAACCCTAACCACGCATTTTAGTTTTCCAATTTATTATCTGTAGGCTACCATGCATTAGATAAACTATGTATAGCCTAGTATGAAGAGTTTTTAGAATATATTTTAGTTTATGATTGTTAGTTTGT
>NW_014579373.1:5895-35830 GCF_000485595.1 Priapulus caudatus
GCCAGATTTCGAAATAACGCCTTGGGAAATAAATTCACGATTTGAGAGTTTAGATGAGCTAGAACCCTAACCCTAGTCTAGATTTTGACAATTCCCCCCTCCCCCGTGACGCCGCCCCTGCTAGTAGTGCTACACTGCCCCTAAATATATCCTTACTGAATTTTGTTTAAATTTTTACATCATTTTAGAATCCTTGCAGATCTTTTTTAACATTAGTGCTGCATAATGCTTTGTAGACACTTTACTCTTTAGGCTTTAGCATTAATAAAGTTTTGAATTATATTTAATTGTAAGTGACACAAGCCGGCAATAAAATGACTACTTACCATTCATTGCAAGTCTCAGCGCTATTTCTGTAATAGCGACCTCCTTCGCTACACGATCCCGGTATTCAGGGATCGTAATGTCAAAAAGGCATGGCCTTTCCGACCACAGAAATACCAATTCGCCTTCCTTTTCGCGAGTCCACCCTACTGTAGAAAAGTGATGTTAAAATGGCTGCCTCCATCAGGGTTCTCCCCAGGATGAAATTCAAACAGGGGGGAGGGGGAGGGGGGAGGGGGGTCCGGGGGGGGGCGTGTATTTTTACCGTACGACTAATTAATGCGTAAAATCGCCACCACACGTGTATAGACGGTATTTGGGGTTCTTGTATATATAAGATAGCCGAGTCGGTGTACAGTTAGTTACAGGTTAACTGTGCATTGTCAGGTTAACTTGTTGACTGTCTGCAGTGCATGCGTTGTACGGTAAAAATACACGCGTCGGGTGTCCTGGTCGAACGGCAATTCTTGACGGTCGATTCCCGCGCTGGCAAACTTTTATTGTGGTGGAATTTAAACGGGGCGGAGGTAATTCAAACGGGGCGCAACGATTCAAACAGGGGGGAGTTTTCCCAAACGGGGCGCGCGCGCCCCGTTTGCGCAACGTAGGGAGAACCCTGCACATGATATCAACAACACGTCCGATTGGTTTAGAAAAATCGATCGGGCGACAAAATACGCCGGTCACGGGCACACGAGCGATAATAATCGCCCGGCGTAAATAATCGCCCGAAAATATATAACATTTTGGATACGGGCGATTCGATCGGGCGATTAAAATCGGCGTCGACGTGAACGGGCACACGGGCGAATTTTTCGAGCGATTTTAGAATTCGCGGCGATCGGGCGATAAAAATTGCTCGTGTGCCCCTACCTTAACCAATATCTTCAACAGGTGCCTGGAAGAGGGGATCTTTCCCACCTGTCTAAAAATAGCCAATATTATCCCAATCTACAAGAGTGACTCTCCCAATATGGCAGTAAATTACAGACCTATTTCCCTGCTGTCCCACTTTTCAAAAATATTTACAATTTACTACTTTATAACAGATTATACAAATTCTTAATTCGCTGTAATACCTTAAGCCCTAACCAATTTGGATTTAGGAAAAATCACTCATCTATGCTAGCAATCTCTGATATTTATGACCATCTCCTTTCAGCAATGGATGAAGGGAAATCTACATGCGGTATTTTCCTGGACCTTTCAAAGGCATTTGACACTGTGCAGCATGATATTCTTTTTCATAAAATGTGCCACTACATGGCATCAGAGGAACCGCCTTACATTTATTTAAAAGCTACTTTTAAAGGCATAATAGGCCCATCGATTATGCAATTTTAACGAATGCTAGAGTAACTGGCACCTTGTGTAGTTAATAAGTACATTACCTTATAGCCAAACATGTATTAGTTGGTCCAATATCACTGCTGGTTACTAAGAAATGTCTAATTGAAATCCGCAGTCCACGAAATCAGTTGACTGACTTGTTTACAGTTTCGAAACCGCATACTTCGAAACGAGTGTGATACAGATTTATAGTCCACCGGACATTTTCGCACGCATGCAAAAACGCACGCACGCATGCATTTCCGCTCGGCCGTACGCAATGCTAGCGATAGTACAGTACCGTAACTGTATACGTAACAGTAGCTCTGATTGTAATGAACGTGGAATCCACGTACGAATCACGGACGCTCGTGATAATGAAGTAGGCTGTGTTGGGGGCCAACGCTATGGGAGGATCGCGGACTAACCACGGCCACAGACTAAACATGGAAAGCAGACGGCACTACGCGTATTTACGTATATTGGTCAAACGAACAATACACCTGTGTCTGAAATTAAAGACATGTGGGTACCCGTTCATTAGCACCCGCGGTTATTTACTTGTGCCTCAATACTGATAATACACCCAGAGATACATTCTACTAGCTCATCAGTCGTATATAAGCATGCCGGGACAAACAACTCTCTGCTAAACACCCGTAGCAACATATGTGACGTTGCCTAACCGAATTCGAGGCTATTTTGCTTGGCAACCAATTTAGCGTTGGCGCCAGATTACCAGATTTACGGATTTCAATTAGACATTTCTTAGTAATTAGCAGTGATATTGGACAAACTAATACGCGTTTGACTATAAGGTAATGTACTTATTAACTACAGAAGGTGCCAGTTACTGTAGCATTCGTCAACTTTGTATAATCAATTATTATGCCTTTAACAAACAGGTCGCAGTTTACAAGTATTGGCACTTCATCTTCATCCCATTTACATGTCTCATATGGGGTACCACAAGGGTCAACTCTTGGTCCCTTGCTATTCTTAATATATATAAATGATCTCCCTAATGCTTCAAATTTTATAACTAGATTTGCTGATGATACCAACTTATTCATGTCAGGAAGTAATATTAATAATTTAAACAGTATTGTAAATGAAGAACTTGCCGGCATTGATGATTGGATGGCATCCAATAAATTATCTATTAACTATAAAAACAACAAATTTATGATAATCAGCAACAAGTCCGAATTTCCGACATTTAATATTAAAATGGGAAACTCCACTCTTGAACAAACTAGTCACATAAAATACTTGGGCATCTATCTTGATAATCACCTGAAATGGAATCAACACATCAAACATATATCTGGTAAACTTGCAAGAACTACTGGCATCATCTCAAAGTTAAGACACTATGTAAATACTCAGACAGTATATTACTCACTTGCATTTCCATATCTCCAATATGCTAATCTAAGTTGGGGAACAGCTTCTTCAACAGCTTTAAACTATTAATATCTATACAAAACAGAATCATTAGGCTAATTAAATTTGCACCTAGAAGGACCAAAGTAAGCCCACTATATCGTGAGCTGAAGCTCTTATAAAAAAAGCTGAATATCTATACAAAACAGAATCATTAGGCTAATTAAATTTGCACCTAGAAGGACCAAAGTAAGCCCACTATATCGTGAGCTGAAGCTCTTAAAACTAAACGATATCTACAACATTGAACTAGCGAAATTCGTGTACAAGTTCAATTCGAACTTATTGCCTACGATGTTTAAAAATTATTTTCGAAGAACAGACAAGTGTACACAATTATTCTACTTGCTATTCTCAAAACGTCTCGCTGTACCTTCCAAGATTCTCTACTAACATGGGAACAAAAACATTAAAATTCAGAGGTGTCCAATTATGGGCTACACTTCCTTCAAGCATAAAGACATTGACTTTCAAAACCTTTGTTAAAGCCTACAGAGATACTCTCATATCCAAATACGAATAAGCACAGCTTATTCAGGTTCATATAAATAGAATCTTCTTCTTCTTTTTCTTATATTTTTGGTTATGATAACAATGCAAATTGTGTTTCTTGTTCTCCCTGCATGGGCATTGCGCCTTGTAACGCAGTTACGTTTTTTTGTTTTTGTTTTATTTAATTGATTTGTGAATTGTTTGTTATGGTTTTGTTTGCATGTTTACAAGTGTAATGAGTGATGTGCGGTAGCTGTTGTCCAGTTGGTGTAGAATCTATATTCCTTATATATATATTTTTTATTTTGTTCAAATAAAATTGTATTTCTTGTTCTATGGGCATGCATGTGCCTTGTAATGCAGTTGTTTTGTTTCCTGTTTTTTGTTTTGTTTTTGTTTTGATTAATTGGTTTGTGAATTGCTTTTTTTGGTTTTGTTTGCATGTTTACAAGTGTACTGAGTATGTGCAATGACTGTTGTCCAATTGGTTCTATATATTTTTTACTTATATTCTTTTTTTTGCGGCTTCAACGTGTGATGGTAGTTGATGGATTGTATTTGCGGTGATTTTTTTCCCAGGTTGTGGAGTTTCTGGTTTCGTGATGCGGCCTTTATGTTGGATTTTCGTTGTGTGTGATTTGTTGCCTGTACTGAATGTTGTGTGATCTTCAATTGTTGTGCTTTAATTTTTTCTTTCCCTGTCAATTATTGTTCAGCTATGCGTCTGTGAGCGCTTTTTCTTTTCTGATAGTCTATATATATATATATAACTATATTTCGACCTGGGCATGTATATTTTTGATTGTATCTTTACACTCAATGTGACTCATATGTAATTGGCCATGTAGCTTACTTCATTAATTATTTATTTTTCATAACAACGCTCATATATTTTTATTTTCCAATCTATGTATCATTAATGTTCAAGTCTTGAACACTTATAGTAACTTACTGTAATTACGCGAAGTGGTGACTTGAAGACTGTACTAGTCAATTCAGCCTCGCTCTGCTCTGTATTTATGTTTAAAAAACTTTTTTTATATAGTAAAAATGTTAACTACTAATATCCGTATTAAAAATTGTCTCTATAAATCTTATAAAAAAATTTAAAATCAAAATCTAAATTCTAAAATCTAAAATTCTAAATCTTTGGACATAGACTACGGACCTAAAAGCCCTCGCACGTCCTCCTTCAGTTCGCTTATGTCAAATACCCCTGGCCTCCTACACGACGTAAAATAGTGATAAACCATGTATGGGTGGCAAAAGCTACCATTATTCAAAACGACAGCAAGCTACGATGTTGTAATGACCGGAAAGTAAACAAACCAATGAACAAAAAAGCTCATTGTCTTACACGTTTATACATTGTATATTTTATTTCACACTCTGAACTCAACAATATCATACAAAGTTATGAAATTCGTACCAACATACCTGTCAAACTCTTTGCTTATTAACTCCTAATTATATTAGTAATAATATATTAGTAGTATATATATATCATGGCTAAATAATAGGAAGGAGTGTCCTGACATCAATATAAACAAAGCAGGAAATTCGTCATTACTAATCCTTTATAATACTACATTTCTAAAGTACCAAATTCATCAACTTGAACTCAAATCGAACAGTACATCGCCTAGCAATCGTGCAAATCTTGCCTCGTAGTCTACACCAAGCAAATCCGGATGATACAGACTAAAGGTCACAACATCACTGCAGCGACAACGAACGACCTTACTAACTACAAACGACTTTCAGAAAAATTAGAAACTTTTGTTTCTATTTGCCATTTCACAACTGACCGATCGATCGACCAGGCGTACAACCTTGACGACAAAAATATTTAGAAAGTTCTTATTTCCCAGCGGACTGTTCGCCGCCGACACTTACAGATGGCATATCTATCAGCGTTTCCATCGGAGTGACATCGATCCATTACATCATAAAATATAAACAAATGCTACCCAGACGTAGACTGTCCCAGCACTAAATCTCAATCCGCTTCAAAACAGTGGGGCGTAACATCTAATACAAAACGTTGGCAAACTCGGTCAGCCATCAGACGTTCGTAATAGTATTGCTGCGTATATTCGCTTTAAATCTTTTATTATCGGTATACATAAGCTTTTTTACAGCCAAGTTATTAAATAGTAGCAGCAGAGTTTTTATCCGTTGTGCGTCATCTTGCATCCTGAGGCACTTTGACTTACGGTCGGTCGTAGAGGTCGCGCTGCCGTTTTTCTGGGCGATATATGTGGCTTCCAGCTCCCCCGACTTGTCGATTGCCTTTATAGGTCACGACACTGTCGCCTGCAGCTCGTTTTGCGACTTAAAATGTAAGACCACACATCTATCCATTTCTCTCGCCATCAATCCAAACAGTATTCCCGAATCTCCAACAAAAGGCAGTACTAACCATCTGTCGCTTCACGGCGAGCCGCTGGCTCGCTGGAGAATACATCATGCAACACTCGCGACGCTAACCCCCTCAAAAACCCGTGACCACGGCACACAGCTGCATACCTGCATACGGCATTACAATTGGTATGGCCCCACTCACGCACGCCACACGTCCATCTCCTGCGAGAGCCACACCGCCCGCACGATCATTCGATTCTATCTCGCTCCTGACGACAGGCGTGTAGCTGACTTTTGTTTGCAATTCGGTCGGTGAACTACTTTTTATTGATGGCCAAAGAATGGATAATCGTTGTATCGTTTTAGTCTTCTTATCTCCCAGCTTGCCTTGTATTTTACGGATGGAGATAACTATGTCGCACAGCTAGGGCGAATTCTGACTGCTGCTACGATGGCTATCATGTTGGATCGAGTACGCGTTAGTAAGCGTAGTTTTATTTAAGGCTAAAGTAAATGTACGAATTTTCGCTGTCATGAATTTCATCCGTTTCCCTAATATATCTACTCATGATTATATATATTATATAATATATATATATCGTATATATATAATGATAGTATATGCTTGACGTTCACGGAGTTTAGTTGCGTTCACACGCTAAAATATATGCGGCTTGCTTAGCCACGGCTTGCTTAGCCGCGATTGCTCCGGCTTGCTTAGCGCGGAATCATATTCCGCGCCAACTAAGCCGCGTATATTCGGCACCACGCTGGCCGCGTATTGATTGTCGTGTGAACCTAGACTGCTACCCGTTCGCTGCACGACAGTAGGGTAACGTGTGGAACTGTCGACCGGATACCAGTCTATATTATACCTAGCTAGATACTAAGCCTCGAATCTCGTGTATCTCGTGTAAACGCATTTTATCCCGAACTTAGCACCAACTAAGTACGGTACCAGCTAGGCCGTGTATACGTGTGAACGCAGCTATACAAGGCTATCATTTTTTAATAATGCAAATTATTTTTGATCCCGATTGTTTCTTCACGCACTGCAACTGATTTAGATACATAGATAATAGATAATATATATTTAGTAACTAGTACAGCTACTATAGTGTACCATTAAATACACTAGTAAATTACTAACTGTATACATTGTAGTCACACTATGGTGAACTAATACTAATTAGGAGTATTTATTCGTGGTTCCGCGGTCTAACACAGCAAAAAATTTGTCGTCATTCGCTATGTGTAGATCTCACAGGAAATTGACTTTTATTTACGTAGCCCAAAATTTTGACAGGCAATGGATTGTAAAACGAATGACAACCTTGGATTAAACTTAAAGCGGATTAGTGTTACTAGCGGTTGTGCTGAAAAGTACATATCATTCCGTCAGCGCTTCGTAAGCTCACCACCAAAGCTCTTTTGAGAGGTCACACAGCATTTACTTGTGGCCATGCAGAGCGGAAAACAACTGCTAAATCGTAACAGTGTCGTAATCCTAGTGCGGCTGTACGATTACTGTGATAATTGTTTATCCTGTCTGGTATGCACTAGAATCGCGTGCCGGAACTATGCCCATCTATGAATCCGCTATATATATACCAAACTTTTGCGTTGATATTTACCAAGTACCAACGCTAACGAGTTTATGTGTATCCCAGCGTACACAGCTCGTGTTTATATATTTACGACATCGTACATTGAGCTTTAATATATATATGTGGCTGGCCTTCGCCGAAGTGGCCTATTTTAGCCGGCGCGCGTGCATTTACTCGCTGCTCATTCTACGCAACTCGCACACGATTCTTACAACTGCGGAACACCCTGCCACCAGCAGATCTACACATTCCTGCATGAAGAGAATCGGGGCATAGCGACGCACTACTCGTTGTCTGTAGAGCACACCCCGGTGGTGGTGATGAGGCGCGCAGAAATCAGCCGGGCAAGGAATATATATATATACAGGGGGCAAGCTGCATGCAACAGAAGCACTCTGGCATTTTTCGTATTTCTCGTGGAACAATATTTGGCACTAAATAGCACGTACTTTATGATACACGTATATATATATACGTAACATATAATATATATATATACGTATCAGGGTTCTCACTACGTTGCGCAAACCGGGCGCGCCCGTCCCGTTTGGAAAAACTCCCCCCACGTTTCAATCGTTGCGCCCCGTTTAAATTACCTCCGCCCCGATTAAATTCCACCACAATAAAAGTTTGACAGCGGGGGAATCGATCGTCAAGAATTCCCATTCGACCAGGGACGCGTGTATTTTTACGGTACCACTAATGAGTAAACGTACTATGCACTGCAGACTACACACAAGTACAAACAGTTAGCCTGTCCCAAACCTTAACACAAAGTGTACCGACTCGGCTGTCTTATATACAAGTACCCCAAATACCGTCTATGGTGTGGTGGCGATTTTACGCATTACGGTAAAAAAACACGCCCCCCGGACCCTCCTGGTTTTGCCTCCCCCCTCCCCCCTGTTTCAATTTCATCCTGAGAAGAACCCAGCGTATATATACGCCCTATAGACGTCTAGAAATCATGAACAGTAAGATTGCACCTGCAGAGAAATCGTGCTGTTCTCTCAAGTGACGTAGCTATTGTGACAGCTCCGCTGTGTCCGGTGTAAAAACGGGATCCGACTACTTACTGGAAATATGCATCACATAAACTGCCAGGCAAGTTTCTAGTGGAGTAATCTGTGATTATTTAGCATGATTGATATATATGCATGTTGTGTACGTGCTGAAATATATACATGTATGTACTTTTCATTATTTTTTGTTTCATTCTTATTCATGGATGCTGACCGTGGACGCCTTCTACTGTTGCAAAACACCACGTTCACGCGCGCAACGCGCCTTCTCGCACTTGCCTTGACGGCTCGCCACAAATCGGGGTTACAGATTCAACAATGGCAATGGCGTGGCGCGTTCGCGCCTGGAATTACACTCGGCTGCCAGATTCGCGTTCACGCATTCCATTGGGAGAAAAAATGTCAGCACGTATGAAACTAGCTAGTCAGAGTGGACTGTTTGGAACAACAGAATAGAAGACAACCGTACAGCCACACGCGCAGGACACCACAGAGAGTGGGCGAATACAAGGGGTCACTGCCCTAATGTATCCGCAGTCCCATTTACCTAGTGAGACCGTGTTAATCTTAACAATGTTCAGCAGGTCAGAGGTTCATCAACTGCTGATTGCTAATATCGCGCTACATAGTGGACAGCATTGGTGCGCAGTTACATTCCACTATCTGCTCTGCGTAATCCAGCATAGTGATGACGGCCCGGTGGTAGACATAACCCACAGATGATAGTCCGGGAGCTAGAAGGGTCCACCGTGCACCCCCCCCCCCACTACAACTTATGGCCCGCGTATGCGGGACGTATGGGCATACGCTGGCATACGTCGGAAAATTTTGAGCATGCTCAAAATTTTTTGAAGACCTTGCCGTACTACGACGTATACCAGCGTGCTTCAGCGTGCTTCAGCGTGCTTTTAACTTATACAAAGCTTACCCATAACTTATTCGACGTACGCCAGCGTATTCACCAAATTTTTTATACGTCCGGCATACGCTGGCTAAATCGTCAATGTGTGACAGGGCCATTACGGACGTTACATTTTAGTGTTGTTACGGACGTTACATGTATGAAAATATAATGAAAAACAACTGTAAAGAGCTACATCTACGCTGTTTATGTACGCATAACCTCAAACAACAATATAATTATAAGAAGTGTATCTATAGTGCTATCTTCTCATGCCCACATTCCTAAATCATAGGTTCATCATGCATGGTTAGGTCTATAAGTATAACTGACAGACCAGTTTACTAATTAAAATGTATTGATATTCATGAATGTTTCTGGCCCAAACGCCTATGATGAGCTATTTCGTTCACCTACTTGTTTCAAGTCTGTTTCTGTTGACTTTGTTTTTAATTTGTTTTGCATACATTAGTTGTTCCTACGTCAGGCAAGCTTCAGGCAAAACTCAGGCAAGCATTGGGGTTGTGTCATGGGTAACTTTTGTGAAGGAAGTATGCATAAAAATGAAATACATTAGTAAAGTGGTCTATTCTAAGTACAGATCTATACAAAACAATGAGTGTAGTAAATGAAATGAAAAACAGTTCTAGATAGGTCATGTTCAATTCTGCTCCATAGCAACTACCGTATACATTAGGCTGAAGCTTTATGGAAATCCACTTCATCCTTCTTCATATCTATATCAAACAATAGCCTGCTCCCCATCATCACAATTTTGGGTGAATCCAATTTAGCAATTACATCTTCTTTGGGGTGAATAAAGACTTGTTCTTCTCAATATACTCTACCCATACAAAGACCTCTCATAATGTGGTTTATTTCATGAAATTTATCATTTTTACCAAGTTAATGTTTCCCTTTAATAATTTTAGACAAGTGCTTTGGGCTTGTTGGCAACCAAATTTATGAGTCACTTGCTCGACCTGGCAAGCGAGGGGAAAAATTGTAGCACCCTGGTGCATGCATGCATGCTCTTATTCACAATCAGAACTCTTGCTCAAAGGATTGTACACAATTATTGTGCTTAGGCTAAAATGTCATTACCCTTTGACATCTACATACTAACCAAAAGGCCTTCCTATATATTTAAGAATAAACTGCTGGATGACATTCATGTGTTCATAGTGTGTAGCCGCCCAGGACAAAACCATTTTTGAAGAGGGGTCATATAGCTCATGTAAGAGCAGGCTTTCATTTTTAAGGGGCGCGATCGCGCTCGCGCTCCACCGCGCACCCGAAATTATGCCATGGTGCGCGCATCATCGCGCCTCATAAAAGTGGTTGAAATCGCGCACCAAAAGTATGTCTATTATGTTGAAATAGCGCTCCATAGAGTTCTCAATGTAGGGGGGTACAAAAAGGTTAGCAACAAACAACAATTTGTGGTGTGTAAGTAACTGAACGTATGGCAGAGGTACAGGTCTGGTTACTACCCTCTGGTTTATATATATATATAAATACAACTAAACAACAGCATCCAAATACAGGTACCTACACGGTATAGCCACAAGTTACCTGCTCGTTTTCTACTATACGTGGCGAGAAGTGGTTTTCTGCCGACGTGAAACAGTCGTAGGGCTGGAGGGGCTACATACGTGGCTATTACGTACAAGTAATTTGGCTAGTTTGTTGATGGATTGTGATGATATTTTGTGCTGAAATATGCAGGTACATGGATTAGAATCTCTAAGGATGGAAATCAGACTAAATAAAACAAGTTTATTTTTACATCCGATCAACTCTTTTATTAATCTGTGTGCTAGTGTTGGGTTGTTGGATGAAAAAGACCCTCCTAGCTCCCGGCCTATGACGCCCAATAACGCCACCTCTGACACAATAAACAAATTCTGGCAATATGATTCGTACGATTTTAAAAGCTCATTCAACACACGTTCATTGCAAGTTAGTTTCTGCTAGTGAACACGAGCATGAGTGATTATTGATATTTAGAATGAAATTCATATGGCAGCTATTTTAAATGAAAGTGTCAATGACACTATTAGCTCTAGTACTATAGCCCGCTTACATTAACTGCCGCTGGCCGCTAAGCGGCGGTTATTGTAAGCGGCTATAGTACTAGAGCTATGACACTATAAGCTCACCTTGGGTGTGATAGAAGAGGGAGATGATATTTAAAATTTGGTAAGTGTTTCATTTATGACGGACCAAAATGTGATCAAATGTCCTTATTCCCTGTTTTATACGTTTTGTTTCAGGGTTAGTTTTGATGGAAAAATAAATGTTTCAGATCTGAAAGTCTGAAATCTGGGCGAGCGATGGCGCTACGCTTAAATGATCGCAATTTTGGTTTTCGATTATCGCGCAAATAAAAGCAATAAAATATTCCAGTCAGATTACTGTACATAACGAAGAATCTAAAACTCAATATTACAATTAGCCTAGGTATGATTAGGTAAGTAGGTAGGTAGGTAAATTTAACAAAATCGAATGAATCTAGATGGCTATTTTCATTTTTGCCAAAAAGTGAGCGTGGCTCGAAAGTAGGTCGACTGGCGTGCTCCAAAATAGGACGGTCAAATCTCTCCCATAGGAGTAAACAACTGTATGCAATTCGAAACATGTGGGTCAAACGGTTCTTGAGTTATCGTTGACCGTAGGCAGACACTGAAATGCATCTAGTGAAATTGGCAAAATCTACCTAATTTGCATAATTTAAAAAAAATATTAAAACTTGTAAACCCCTGTGATATGGTTTGGGACCAGTCCTTATTAATTCACATACCAAACAGCAAAATCCGTTGAACCTGAACTATGGCCATTTCCATTTTTGCCAAAAAGTGGGCGAGGCTCAAAAGTACGTCAACTGGCGTGCTCCAAAATAGGACGTTCACATCTCTCCCATAGGAGTAACAACTGTATGCAATTTGAAACATGTGGGTCAAATGATTCTCCAGTTATCGTTGACCGTAGCCAAATGTTGACGGACGGACGGACAGACGACACCCCATGGCAATAGCTCATCTTGACGATGTTAAGGTGAGCTAAAAACACTATAACAAACAATTGGTTATAATATTATACCATCAAAAACAAAGCTACGACTAACTGACGCAAACCTCCATTTAGCAAATGTTGACATTTGACTGCATTATTTTATTAATATATTAGGTAGTTTTTTACTACATAAAACAGCATAAGGGGTAGGTTGGATTATGAAAATACCTTTTAAATCATGTTTGCACTTTACTGTTCTGATCACTGCATGTACATGTATAAAATTTTGATACAATAATGTAACCAAACAGAGTAGATGATTAGGAATTAGCACAAACTTGGATTCACTCCGCCACAGCGAACAATAAACACCGAAACACTGGAATCTCCTGCGTATAGCCGACGAGACTTGATAGCGATTCGAATGTGGTTGATTTCTCCACGCTAGCATAGAGACGGTCACCAATGTCATTGGAAGCACATATTTTAAGCTGGGTTTATGCTGTTAACTTTTTGCTGAAAAGTTGACGAGCTGATAACCTTTTTACCTAATCGACCGAAAGTCGGCAGTGTAAACGGAGAAGTTTATAGCGCTCAACTGGTTGAGAGATTAGAACATGTTATATTTTCTCAACTTTTGGTCAGCGAGTTGATCAATTCTTGCCACTCAGCCACTCGAATAATAGCAATCAGTAGGTGTGTCCCTCTCCACCTAGGGGGTTCTGCTATCGGCACCACAACGGCGAGAATTAATACGCGTAAAAATTCGTATCCACGTCGCCCCGCGCTCGGATCAAATGTGGAAACGTTTGTCGACTCGTGGTCGATATTAAAAACGTAAAAACTTTGAACATCTGACACAAACGTTGATAGAACGTTGTAAAGTTGATCAACTCGTCGACTTTTCCATGTAGTGTAAGCCCAGCTTTCAAATGTTTTACGGAGAATTAATTACACGGAAATCACATCAACATCAAAATTAATACGCGTCACAGATACTGAGATATATGATTATATCCACACTTACGCACGATGGCATGCTGTAGTTACATGATGGCTTCGTACATGCACAAGTCACTACCAAGGCCGCAGGGTCTCCAACCATTCTGCGGAATAATTACGATTTCTAGGCTGCTGATGCAGTAGAGATGCAGCAAGTTATTAATAGGCGTCACTGCACGAGTCGTTTCTTGGAAATGCACGTTCTGCCATTACCTAAAGGGGGGATTATGTCGGGCCTGCGAGCCGACTCGACTGGAAGCAACTGGCTGCAATTCACTGCGACTGCAGTGCTTAGGTCGGTCGACTGCGACGCGACTGCCTGCGACTGGCCGCCACTAGTTTCCCGGAATAGAACAGTGGGCAACTGGACGCAACTAGTCGCTGCCGATCGCTTCCAGTTGCTCGAAATCCAGTTGCTTCCAGTCGAGTCGGCTCGCAAGCCCGACATAAGCCCCCCTTTAGTTTTGCACCCCCCCGCCCCTACCATCGCTCAGTGTTATACTTATAATGTGCTTCTAATTCTATGCATTTTGTATCTGGCATGTCTACGGTCAATGGAACATCCTAGTCAGACAGGCGCTGTCTGCACGGTGTCGCGTAGTTTGTCTGCTAATCAGATTAACACGTGGGGAGAATGGCGTCCAATTGCCATTGCCATCCAAAAAACCTTTTACAGAAATTCAGGAACGAATATACACAGATGTGGCCGGTACTTGTGAAGTCAAAACTCAGTGTTAATCATGGCTATTGTATCATATGGTATTCAAGACAGACTTTCAAGTGGGGCACGGAAAAAGGAGTGACTGCCAGAGGCATATATAGTCTCTCAACAGCATAAACTTATTGATAATTAGGCTTATTATCAATTATTGATAATTGATAATTATAAAATTAGGCACATTGTGTTCAATTAAACAATCCGTAAATCTCACTTCTGCGTCAAGACAGACAATTCTCTATCTGCTGCAAAGAAGCTTGATATATTGGGTGTAGATTCCACTGCACCCGCATAGCACTTGTGTTATGTGTTCAGGTCAGCCTACATTTTTCCTTACAATTTTTTTTAATGAAATATGTGGATGCCCGTGGTTGTGGTGGCCCCTGGTTGTGGAGGCCCCTGGTTGTGGAGGCCCCTGGGCCAGTCCCTCGCCCCTGGCTGGCTGCCAATTGTTCCTGGTTCCTTCTTTTCTGCATGCATGCTAGAGGCAGCTAGGTTGTCTTCAACAGTTTGATGCAACTAATGCAGTGGCTCGTTGGTTGAGGGATGGCAATCACCATGTAGCGACAAACAAACAAAACTAGTCTCAAGCTGCCATTCTCTTAATGCATAAAGCACTCATGCAGGCCTGCACTCATGGCTCTCATCTAAAGTGTACCATTTGGCATTTCTTTTTTTATGCTGTGATGTTGAGTAGAGTGAGGTGATATTTGTATTGACATACCACTACATGCTATATATGGCCAGTTCCACCGTTACGGACGTTACGTTTACATGCAAATTGCAACTTTCAATTGATAAACAAACTTATTTGCAGTTGAAAGAACAGTTTATTTTCTATTATACTTGTAGTATACACTCTAGTGTTTAACATAGTAAAACAACTTTGTTTTAGATTAATTGATTAATTAGCCACAATCATAAGAAATGAGCGTTACGGATGTTACGCGTTGTGACATGACTTTTTTTACATTTGGTACATATTAGTAAAACTCTGTGAAGTTACTTCCTTTAGTTTTTTTTTACTAACTATGTTGATGTAGGTCTGCCCCCATTATATATAGACATGAATAGCAAGTTTGCAATTAAGGATACTCTCCACGTTGTGCATGAAATTTCATCGATTTTTCGTTTTCAACTTTATTCGATGGCTAACACTATGCGCCACCTGTAAACATGCTCATTTCTCAATATAACGGCCGGCCGGTATAGTACATGTGAACTGTCAGAGCGTTTTTGCTTGCCCGCGTACATGTGTAGTAAGCAGCGGCTGATGTCATTATGACGTCAGTGACATGATACAACCACGATATTAACTAAGCTGGTATCATTAAGCATCAACCCTGCTACAGCTGTCATTATATGTATTCGTGTACATCTGCTAGTGATCCAACAAGTATCCCACGCTCAAAATAGTTCTAACACCTCGCAACACACCTTACTATAGTGCGGTACATCGCTCGCGTTTGTAGACATATTAGTTTTGTGACGTCAGGATGAGCGGAGTTCGCGCATTCTGCGATGGTAACCTCGTAATTTCTCAGAATTTCTCAAGGTGCATGGAACATTTTACCAATTTAGTGGTGTCAGTTAGTCATGGATATGTCGCAGTAAGTACTAACAATAGATATATCACATACGTTCACCCATTTTGCACACAGGCGGCCACTCATTGTGAAAAATAGAAAAACGCTGATTTCTCCGTTTCGATTTCTGACATAGTAGCCGATGTATAAATGGCTATTTCTCTGTGATTACAACTCGGATTAATTTAATTTTATACTCGTTTTAATGGTAACATATTGTGGTAAAAAAGCGCGTCAGGGATTGTTATTAAGTGCCGTACTTTATTAGTTATGCCTCTTTATTCGCTAAAATTTTCTATTTTAACACACAACTTGATTTTTAAGCAGTTTTTTCGAGTCTTCTCGGTAAATATGAAAATTAAAGAAAAATCCTGACACGCTATTTTGGTCCATGGATATTGTGCTTAACATGTGGCGAAAATTTTGTATCCTCGATCACTCTTTCTGGTAGTTGAGAAATATCCAAAATACCATTTTTACATGAAAATTCAAAATTTGTGTGGTAACATAATTTAGGTGCTGGAAATTTTATGAAATTTTTTGACTTGAGCATAGAGATATATCTCCTCTATAAATAAAACAAGTGATTGATTCGATTCATTTGCCAATAAACGTTTAATCTTCACTAGAGCAATACCCGTGCACAACGTGGAGAGTATCCTTAAAGGGACAGTAGCCTCTAGGATTTTACTGCATACAACTGTACTTACTGTATAACAAATCGTGCTATACCCACATGTATTTGTCACACAGATACTTAATTAATTATTTACACATCAACGCTACGAAATTTGAACGCGCGCCATGAACCCGACGCGACGTGCTGCACCACTGAAAAAGTTGCGTATTTGCATTTTTATTTTGGCAGTAACATGCCCCGAGGGCTTATCACAAAAGTGCAATTATATTTATACCTAATGCTATTAACCGAACGATATTCATTTTAGGGCAAATTTATCGCATATTATAATGAAACTATATGTCGTTTATAAGATATTACAATCCTTTTGCTTTTAATTGAATAAATAAGAAATACCCTCGGTCTATAGCCCTTGGCTGGAAAGTGTTTTGCGCAACTCTTCTCAGATCGTGTGCTTTGAGTGGCGCCACCGTCGTTTGTAATCAAACTGTAGTCGTTAGTGTTTTAAAACATTTAAAAAAATATTTCTAATGGTGATTGAACCATGAAACTTTTTATGTAGCGCAATTATAACCTAAATTAGCTGAAAATAACCCTAGAACCTAGAGGCTACTGTTCCTTTAACACTCCTGTATTGTCTGATTACCTTAATTAAAGTTGTTATGGCCCTGTCACACTAGAGCGTATAGCCTTACGTATGCGAGCGAATGAATATTTTTTGGAAAAAGCCATCATACGCTGGCATACGTCGACCCGGGCACCTAAAAAAATCTGGATTTTTGTGGATTGGTCGTATACATAACGTATACACAATGAATTGAACGTATACACAACGAATTGAACGTATACACAACGAATTGAACGTATACACAACGTATGTCCAACGTATGTTATAGCGTATCATTAACATTATAAATAACTTATGGGAGCGTATCCGAGCGTATGGTGACACGAGTGCCTGGCGTTCTCCACGAATGGCCAGCGTATGGGCAGCGTATGAGTAGCGCATGGTGCAGCGTGATCGGCGTTCACGAACGATCACGTGACGTACCAGGATAAATACCGTGCCGGCGGTGGCCGCTCTCGTCATAAATAACAAAGCATCTACCAAGCGATTGTATGCCCCTTCCAGTGGCAGACGGAGAGCAAAAGATAACCCATTGCACAACCAAAACCATCACCACCACCTGCAGAATAGCCAGACCAGCCTGACCAGCCTGACCAGCGTGACAAACCTGACCAACCAGACCAACCTGACCAGCCTAACCCTCATCCTACCGGCCATACACAGTCCATGTCAAGATCCAGAGAACCTCGCTCACCCCACTCCTCCGTCCGCGCAAAGGTTCTGTCGTTTCTGTTGCTCTAACTCTAGGAAGCCCAATGACCAGGCAAAGGAGAAGAGGCTACGAAGATTGTCTTTTCACTTACAGTAGAACAGGAGGAGAGTATGCTGGAGTTCTTGCAAGCAAATCCAATTATCTGGGACTCACCCGCAACGCGCCCGCAACACGCTTACAGTACGCCAAATGAACGCTAGCTGTACGGTAGAAACACGTTAAATACGTTATTCCGTCGCCAGGCCATACGTACAATACGTCTGAATACGTCAAGATACGTTGCAAATACGTCCAATATAGGTTAGAAGTAAGTTACTCAATCGTTGTCAATACGCTAGGGTGTACGTTACACCCTCAGCGCGACGTATCTCGACGTATGATACACGTACCTCTAACATACCTCTAGCGTATGTCAACGTATATGCCTAACGTACTCACAACGTATCTATAAGCGTATGCCTAACCTAATGAATTATACGTTGTCTATACGCCTGAAAGTTTTTGAACAACCCAAAACATTTTTTCTGTCTCGGCGTACCTCGAAGTACGACAGCGTATCACAGCGTGCTGTTAACGAATACAACTTATTCCTAAGCGTACTCCTAAAGGGCCGGACACACCAGGCGATTGCATCGGGCGATGGCATCGCCCGATTCTTGCGCGTGCAGTGCGCTTGGCTGATGAACTCTGATTGGCTGATGAATTGTAATCGGGCGATGTTATCGCCGGTCGCGGACACACCAGGCGATTGCATCGGGCGATGGCATCGGCCGATGGCATCGGGCGATAATTCAAAACGTTTTGATCTGTGCGATGGCATCGGCCGATGGCATCGGGCGATGAAATCGGCGGCGATTGAGTGGACACACCAGGCGATTTTCACGCCGATGCCATCGGCCGATGCCATATCGCCTGGTGTATCCGGCCCTTAACGTATATCAACGTACACCAACGTATTAGCAAAAAATCTCATACGCTGGCATACGTTAAGGCTATACGCTCTAGTGTGACAGGGCTATTATGGCCCTGTCACACATTGACGATTTAGCCAGCGTATGCCGGACGTATCAAAATTTCTCTAAAACGCTGGCTATCGGCTGAACTATCGATGTTTTTTTCAATTTTGAGCGTATACATAGCGTATTCATAACGAGTTGGACGCATACTTAACGTATTAGTAACGTATATATAGAACGTTTCGATAACTTATAGATAACTTATACCAACGAATGCTTAGCGTGTGCTGGGCGTTCACAACTTATGCCAACGATAGTCTAACTTATGCATAGCGCGCGGCAGCGTATCGCCGACGATCACGTGTCGTAGCCTATAAAAAGGCTCCGCTCGACGATTCAATCATAACGCGCACTAGACATCGCGTATCAACATCACCGTCGCAGTATCAACATGCAATACCATTTTTATATACCAATTCCCCTAAACGCTGCCAATACGCCATTATACGGTAGCTGTAAGTTAGAAACACGTTCAGTAAGTTCTGTGGTCGTCCGGAACACGTCAAATACGTCAATATGCGTTGGAGACAAGTTACACATAGGTTCAAAGCACGTTACTCATAAGTTAGAAATAAGTTTTGGGTACGCTAGACATTATCTCGACGTATTTCGACTTATGAGTAACTTACAAGTAACGTGTGTGAACGTGTGTCAACGATTGAATAACTTATCTACAACTTATGGCCCGCGTATGCGGGACGTATGGGCATACGCTGGCATACGTCGGAAAATTTGAGATGCTCAAAATTTTTTGAAGACCTTGCCGTCTACGACGTATACCAGCGTGCTTCAGCGTGCTTCAGCGTGCTTTTAACTTATACAAAGCTTACCCATAACTTATTGACGTATACGCCAGCGTATTCACCAAATTTTTTATACGTCCGGCATACGCTGGCTAAATCGTCAATGTGTGACAGGGCCATTACGGACGTTACATTTTAGTGTTGTTACGGACGTTACATGTTGAAAATATAATGAAAAACAACTGTAAAGAGCTACATCTACGCTGTTTATGTACGCATAACCTCAAACAACAATATAATTATAAGAAGTGTATCTATAGTGTATCTTCTCATGCCCACATTCCTAAATCATAGGTTCATCATGCATGGTTAGGTCTATAAGTATAACTGACAGACCAGTTTACTAATTAAAATGTATTGATATTCATGAAATGTTTCTGGCCCAAACGCCTATGATGAGCTATTTCGTTCACCTACTTGTTTCAAGTCTGTTTCTGTTGACTTTGTTTTTAATTGTTTTGCATACATTAGTTGTTCCTACGTCAGGCAAGCTTCAGGCAAACTCAGGCAAGCATTGGGGTTGTGTCATGGGTAACTTTTGTGAAGGAAGTATGCATAAAAATGAAATACATTAGTAAAGTGGTCTATTCTAAGTACAGATCTATACAAAACAATGAGTGTAGTAAATGAAATGAAAAACAGTTCTAGATAGGTCATGTTCAATTCTGCTCCATAGCAACTACCGTATACATTAGGCTGAAGCTTTATGGAAATCCACTTCATCCTTCTTCATATCTATATCAAACAATAGCCTGCTCCCCATCATCACAATTTTGGGTGAATCCAATTTAGCAATTACATCTCTTTGGGGTGAATAAAGACTTGTTCTTCTCAATATACTCTACCCATACAAAGACCTCTCATAACGTGGTTTATTTCATGAAATTTATCATTTTTACCAAGTTAATGTTTCCCTTTAATAATTTTAGACAAGTGCTTTGGGCTTGTTGGCAACCAAATTTATGAGTCACTTGCTCGACTGGCAAGCGAGGGGAAAAATTGTAGCACCCTGGTGCATGCATGCATGCTCTTATTCACAATCAGAACTCTTGCTCAAAGGATTGTACACAATTATTGTGCTTAGGCTAAAATGTCATTACCCTTTGACATCTACATACTAACAAAAGGCTTCCTATATATTTAAGAATAAACTGCTGGATGACATTCATGTGTTCATAGTGTGTAGCCGCCCAGGACAAAACCATTTTTGAAGAGGGGTCATATAGCTCATGTAAGAGCAGGCTTTCATTTTTAAGGGCGCGATCGCGCTCGCGCTCCCACCGCGCACGCCGAAATTATGCCATGGTGCGCGCATCACATCGCGCCTCATAAAAGTGGTTGAAATCGCGCACCAAAAGTATGTCTATTATGTTGAAATAGCGCTCCATAGAGTTCTCAATGTAGGGGGGTACAAAAAGGTTAGCAACAACAACAATTTGTGTGGTGTAAGTAACTGAACGTATGGCAGAGGTACAGGTCTGGTTACTACCCTCTGGTTTAATATATATATTAATACAACTAAACAACAGCATCCAAAATACAGGTACCTACACGGTATAGCCACAAGTTACCTGCTCGTTTTCTACTATACGTGGCGAGAAGTGGTTTTCTGGCCGACGTGAAACAGTCGTAGGGCTGGAGGGGCTACATACGTGGCTATTACGTACAAGTAATTTGGCTAGTTTGTTGATGGATTGTGATGATATTTTGTGCTGAAATATGCAGGTACATGGATTAGAATCTCTAAGGATGGAAATCAGACTAAATAAAAACAAGTTTATTTTTACATCCGATCAACTCTTTTATTAATTGTGTGCTAGTGTTGGGTTGTTGATGAAAAGAATGTAATCCCGACGAAGCCATTGAATGAATGAAGGTGAAGATGAATGATAATCAGTGATTGACATGACATCCCAATTTTCGTTTTGGATTTCACTCTAGACTGAGGATTGGTCATGATTCCATCATCACACCCCAAGAGGCATGATGGAGAGCCCTCAAGGAGCAGCTCTCCATCATCCCTTTTAAAGGTGTGATTTTTAGTGAGCTCTCCATCATGCTTTCTTAAGGGTGTGATTTTTTAGTGGAGCTCTGCATCATGCCTCTTAAGGGTGTGATTATGGAGCGTGAAAAGACCCCCTATGGTGTCCTAGGGGAGTCATTAGTAGTCCTCCTGTACTTTTCAAATCTGAAAGCCTGTAACTTGTAAGAGGGAAGTGGCAAAAGCTCTCCAGTGCCTCAAGTATAGAAGCCGTAACGTCCGTAACACTTTTATGTAACGTCCGTAACGCTCGTTAGCCTATTTCTAATTATCATAATTATAAATTTTCTGCTCTATAATTTAACCCATCATAAGTTTGCAGTAAATATGTGGTAATATAAAAGTCAGTCAATTATTTTTCTTTGCAGCTAAAAAAATGCACAAAATGTTACGGACGTTACACAGTCCAATGGAAAAATGGAGCGGGAAAATAATTACTCGTATTGCGCTTCGGGCAACGGATATAAAAAAAATCTTCTTCTTTTCATTAGAAGCTTTATTTGTCATAACTAAATATCTAAAGTAGCATTCCCAAAGTACAATTTTATGTGAAAAATGAAGCACTTTCATAACCTACTTTTTTAATGCCAAATTAGCAATAAATTGTCCTTTTGCGCATCCATATTCAAATGATGATATAACAACTAAAACAAACGTATTGAGATGATATTATATCATACTTATTAAATATAGATATACCCCTTACCAACAATAGAGGAGAAGGGTTTTGGCAGTCACGTCACAGTTGGTGTGGAATTGGCCATATGGCCTTTTCAGGCTTTTCATTGCCTTTGTCTTTCAGCAATATTTTTTTTAATAAAGTGTTTATACCTGTTTGGTGCTTAAAGGGAATCAAGTTTTGTGTGCTGTTTCTTGTATTCTGACTACCTTTGAACAGGGCTCTTGAAACCATTTAAATTCATAATAGAAAAAATCGTATGTATTTCTTTGTTTTTCAGGCAAGTGACTTTTGCCTTCGGGCAACCAGTTTCATAACCCACTTGCCCGACCGGGCAAGTGGGAAAAAAAATTTTGTAGCACCCTGAATTCGAACAAATATATATCAGCTACAGTTTCGCACCCACCTAATCTCTATGGGCTAATTCTAATAACAAGAACAATAATAACAATTCAAATTTATACAAGTTAATGAATGACATTGACGTTGACATAAAAGATTTCAACATATGAGCATGGATCTCCAAGTTTAATTAGAGGGGGCGGGGGGTCCTTTGCTCCCACCTCCCTCCCCCTGCCTCCCACCTCCCATCCCCTTGCACACCATCTCGCACGACCTAATTGTACCCCGTTTCCCGCTCGCATACACACCGTATCACCGTTTTCCTATCCCCGTCTCAATTTACTATTCTCTCTCTCTCTCTCTTTATCTTAGACTTTCTCTCGCTCTTAAAAGTTAAAGGCTCACAATGCGCATCCAAACGCTAATTTCTCCAGTACTAGACTAGCAAATACTTCGTGTCATGCATAATCACACTACCTTATGACAAAATAAACTCTAGTTGCTCCTGGATGCGCATTGTGAGCCTTTAATTATATTTAAAAAAATTTTTAACAGCGATGATGCCTTTTACTGGCCCCTCAATAATACTTCGTTCCTATGCCCCTGAGTGTAACAGCCATAGAAATAATAATATATATATAGTGTCTCTAATATTTCTATGGTACCAGCTTATGTTCGCATAACTGGTAAATGGATATGCACGGCCATAGCTACATGATATATGTTAAAACGATCATTGCGAGAATTTTGCTCAAAAAAATAAATATAGCTGAATATAGTCTCACCTGACAGCGAAAATATCACTGATTACACCAACATTCAAAACACCAATATTTTTTGCAGTTATAGCATAGAAAAATTGATTTGACCACATCATACCAGCAATAACTTTTTTCGAGTCCGGACTTTCAAAAATCACAAATGGCGTCTCAAACAAGCAAACATAATTAAAACAAAGGGGCATCTATTTGTGTGTGATAAGTATTCTCGCTGGCCGTAACGCAACGAGGCGCAGCGGAGAGTGTGTGAGCGGGTGAGCACAAATCAAACAACTTTTGAAGACTAATATTTATGAAGTTACAACTTACACTCCTATTTGTGTTATTAAGTACTGTTATGCTACTAATTACTATGCACCTCTGTGTTTACATCTGACCAAAAATATTGCCGGTGAAATTTTTGCATTACTGCATCCTTGTTGACGTCTCGCGGTACCACGAGAAAGTGCGAGACATGACAGCGAAAATCAACAAGAGAACGCAAAATTTTAATCGTGCATGATTTTGTCTTTGCATGAGGTTCTAGCCAATACATTTTATTGGTATTTGAAACAATTACTGTTACTCAAGCAACAACGGTAGGCATCATGAGAGTGAGCATAAACACTAAAAAACGCTGAAAAAAACTCGAAATGATCGCTTTAAGAATCAAGATGAAAAGTAAACATATATTATATGGTACTAGTTATTATTTATTCGTTTAACAAAGTTACACATGAGAATAAAATCTAATTTAAACTAGGCCTATAGTTGCTGCGAGAACGATGGCATCGCCCTTCTTGAGATACAGTAAAAACATAGATTTTTCCAAGTTAGCCTCAACATGTTCTTATATAAATGGTGCTTACTGAAAAATTAGGCTCAAAAGGTTCTTTTAAAAATAGGTTCTTAATTGTTTCTACTTTTAATATGTACTAGCTGAAACCCGCGCTACGCGCGGGCTTAGTATCTGTGATGCATGTGTTACCAGTACAGTAGTGTTATGTGTAAGGTGTTATATGGAGAGTTTAGTTGTTGCACATGTTTGTTTTTTTATGCTTGATGATGTCAATACAAATACATGTACAATCATGCTTACACGTAACACATTAACCATTTGTTTGCAAGTACACAGTGAAATACAGACACACGCACACACACACACACACAAATGTTTTATTGTATGCTATGTAGAAACTACTGGTTGATGATACGGACTCCAAAGTTAGAATATAGATAGATCTGAATGGGCTGGTAGGTCGGGCGACTCATTAACCACTTGGCTGCGTAGCACGTAATATTACGTGCTTCGCATGTTTCCACTGTGTGCGGAATATGTAAATAATGCAGTACTGTGTCTCAATAACAATGCCAGGGTGCTGGCATTGTTATTGTTGAGCATTGGCATTGGCATTGGCATTGGCATTGGCATTGTTATTGCATCGATATTGTTGAGCTCGTCTTTTTTATTTTACCTGTGTTTCTTTTTAAGTCTTCATCTGCATGGAAAATTAAGAACCTACTTTAAAATCTTAGCCTAAAACAGGTTCTTATGTAAAGGGGTCTAAATGGGAAATTTTAGCCTAACATGTTCTTAAAATCTATGTTCTTATACGCGGGTTTTTACTGTACCCTAACTAGCTCCCTGGGGAGTTGCTGAAATCCAACAGGCTAAAATCCAAGTAAGTATATTCAGGCAGGCGATAATTTCGCTCAGCTGTGAGATAACACATGTGCATTGCAGGTTGGCAGGCAACAATTATGATTAGAAAAGTGCCATCCATGGGCTGCCCCATGTTTTTGCCTACCCACGCGAGCATTCACTGATTCAGCCTTCAGGGTGCTATAGACAGACTGAGCATTTTAGAAAATAATATAATTTAAGGAGAGTAAACCTTGTTCAACAAACATTTGCCTTTGCAATTAAACTGTGCAACTGTAGCCTCACAGTCTGTTGACACTATTCTGCTTCATTATATTTCATTATCTCGCGAATTATCTCTACTACCGCGCCGCAACGGTAGTTGACGAACCCGGCGATCACAAACAACACCGCTAATACAGAAAACATCAGGATTTCTGGCGGTAATGTCCTTCTTTTCACAGTAGTGTACCTTTGTGCTTTGTATAGCCCCAATTTGGTCGAAGCTTGCCGTCATGACCAGCAGAGACCAGGGATTCCAATGGACGAGTGATAAACCATGATTGTCTGTTGAGTATCAGACGCCATTCGTGAGGTATATCTCGTCATCGGCTCACTCAAAATTAAGCGCTAAATTGGTCCGGCTTGTTGTTTTAAAAGGACAAATTCAGCAAGTGATATATATACGCTAGCCATTTCATGGTAAATGCACACACAAGCGCACGCACACACGAACACGCGTTGTCTTTGGGTTGTCTTACAGTTACATCGGCTCACGTTCAGGTAGATGGCGCACATACATGTATACAGGAGCAGCCCGGGTAGAAACTAACTTTTGAACACGAGAGTCCAACGGACTCCCTACCCTTAAAAAGAGGGTGTCCGCAGCAAAATGATGGAGTCCGCAGTCTGAAGTTCAAAATTAAAAACATTAACAATAACGCATGTGCTTATTTTAAAGATTTGTGCAGTGGCATATCTACCCAATTTTCTTTGGACAGCTGAAAAAATGCGGTAATTCGGCGAGGCCGTGCTCTGTTCAGAACGAACTAGTTAGTATGGCAGAATTTTCAGGGAGTCACATGCAGGGTTCTCCCTACGTTGCGCAAACGGGGCGCGCGCGCCCCGTTTGGGAAAACTCCCCCCTGTTTGAATCGTTGCGCACCGTTTGGGAAAACTCCCCCCTGTTTGAATCGTTGCGCCCCGTTTGAAAAAACTCCCCCCTGTTTGAATTTCATCCTGGGGAGAACCCTGACATGGACTCCTGCGTATGTCAAATCAGGGAGTATTTGACTCCGGACCCGCGTTAATTTCGCACCCTGCAGGAGTGAATAATAGAGTCTCTATTATTCACTCCTGATATATTTATATGCACTCTACGTTTCTCGCCAATTTCTGGGGGAAAGGGGGCAAGCGTGCAACCTAAGGAATCTCCTCTCTGTATATTTACAGCGATGTCGCAAGATTTTTCTTATGTCGGCCTTACGACCTAGTCGCCGACAAGAATCGAATATCGTACGTCAAAAACCGGCCAGATCGCTGATAAAAACATCGGCCACCAAACTCGACATGAGTTCTCTTACGATCGAAAATACGGTCGCCGACTGCGATCGCAAGAATAGAACATGTTCTATTTCTATGCGGCTGTCGGCGACAAATCGTGAGTGGCAGCCAATCACCGCAGCGTGTCGAGTCACATGATTATCAAAAGTCACGTGATTAATAAAATGGCAGCCTACACAGCACTCGTCAGCAGTTTACAAGATTGCACAAACCCTTTCTCAATTAATATATATTAAGTTTTCCGTATATCACATTAATTTTTTTCTGCACATGATTATAACGATGTTCAGATAATTGAGGATAGATTTACGAAGTTACCTGATGTTTACTGGTAAGCGCCATTTTGTTGGTCACGTACGTGACCTGTTTTATGTAGACTGGTTCCGGTGTCAAGCTTGCTCTGTTTGTGCTAAAGAACTGCTTGTGCTAGTACAAATACTGGGGCCGCGAACCCGTCTACGTTTTCTGCGAGAACGCTACAATCTGATTGGCGATGTATAGCGTGAAGGCACTTCAAGTCAACGTGAGTGTTGCTACGCTGCTAATCGGCGATAAAGTAGTCGCCGATAGTCAAATCGTAGGGCGACCTGAGCGAGCCTTTAGTGCTCAGCCGCATTCCTGCTCGGACTTGCATGTTTATCTCCGATGGAAATCGCCACGTAGACCAAACATGAAGACACGCGGCATAAAAACTTGCACACCAGCGTGAAAGACGGCAACAAACAGCACAACCCTCAGCACAAACTTGGATTCACTCCGCGACAGTGAACAATGAACACCGAAACCTCCTGCGTATAGGCGACGAGACTTGATAGCGATTCAAATGTTATATATTTCTCCACACTAGCGTAGAGACGGTCCCCAATGTCATTGGAAGCACATATTTAAAGCTGGGTTTATGCTGTCAACTTTTTGCTGAAAATTTGACTAGCTGATAATCTTGCAGATGGGGTCGTTGTCGTATCAGGTACTACAGATATGTACCCGAGGTAGTTTTAGGTTGTTTAGTATTGTTTATATTTTTATATGAGGTATGTTTAGGGTTAGGGTTAGGGTTAGGGTTAGGGTACACTTCTGTAGTACAAGTCTGGTACACTTTGTGCATACATATATGTATGTACTAGGGGCCAACAGCCACTCCGTGGCAGCCATGAAGGGGCCCACGATGAAGGGCCATGATGGGGGAATTGGTTTTCAGTTGAATTTGACTTGGATTTTTTGGATTTTTTGATTGTTTGATTTTTTTGGTTTTTGATTTTTTTTGATTTTTTGTTTGTTTTTGATTTTGTGGATTTTTTGTATTTTTTGTATTTTTTGTTTTTTTGGGACTTTTGTGTTGTTGTTTTTTTTTTTTTTTTTTTTTTGGGGTTTTTTTTTTTTTATGATGGGTATTAGAGATGGTAGAGAGTTACGTCCATTTTTATAGTGGTTGTAAGTGTAAGTTAAAGCTTCGGCAAAGTTGGAATGCACAGATCGGCGTCGCGGCACATGGAAACAGCAAATGAAAATGAAAATGAAAGTGAAAATGAAAATAGAAATTTAAATCATCATTATTCAACTCACCTAGGTGGGTACTCTGGAAATGGGCCTTGAAAGGCTTCATTAACCTTGGTGCATGATTGTGATGTGGCGTGGTGCATCTATATCTTTGATTTTGTGGGTTTTTTTGGTTGTTGTTTTTTGGTTTTTGGATTTTTTTGGTTTTTGGGATCACAGAAAAGGAATAAATTTCATCATTTTTTTATTATGACAATTGTTTGCCTTCGAAACTCTCATCGCGCTTCGCGTTCATTTTACATACGCTTCCAGCAGTACTCTGCAGACAGGCGTATTGTCTAGACGCATTGTCTGTTTCGCTGATACAATGTAATCACATGTATTCGCTTGCAAATATGCTATGGCCTGCGCCCAGCGTCAGATTTTGACCCTCTGGCTAGACTGGTTTGCGGGCCGCACTGTTCGTCGCAGAGGCGTGTACATTGTCTAGCAGAGCGTGAGGCCGGATTACTAGTCTAACACAATAACGTGGCTTGTTGCAGCCCCAGTAGACGATCGATAAACCGTGCGCGCGTGTATGCCCGTGGTAGAATGCTGGCAGCGTGCGTACGTGTGCCGCTCGCTCCGCGAATTGCTCGCTCTCTTTGAATGAGATTAGCACGTAAGAACAATTATTTTATCACATAGTCAGACACTTTGAAATTTCAGTGGCCCGATCGGGCACCAATTTTAACTTTTGGAAATTTTGGTGCCGCGACATCAAGTTTGGTGGCCCCGGGCCACCGGGCCACCGCTAGTGTCGAGCCTTGTCTTAACTCTTCTATGCAATCTGACTGTGCCAGGTTAGGAATGAATTCACAATAACACAGACATTTCGGATTTTGGATTTTTTAGATTTCCCATTTTTTTGCTTTTTTTTTATTTATACGCAATATCATGTCTCTCTTATTCTCAATTCATTTCTAACTGGCACAGTCACATTGCATACAAACAGTTCAATCACGATGGGCATATAGAGCGCAGGTCCACAGAGAGAGGAGGGAGGGAGGGAGAGAGATCGTAGTATATATCCAAAATCCAAAAAAAACAAAAAAATCCAAAAAAAGCAAAAAAACGCAAAAATTACAAAAAATCCAAAACAATCCAAAAACCCCAAAAATACAAAACCCCAAAAAACAAAAACAAAAAAACCCACAAACCCCCCCCCCCCCAAAAAAAACCNGAGGGAGAGAGGGAGAGAGGGAGAGAGGGAGAGAGAGAGAGGGGGAGGAGATAGAAAAGGGGAGAGAGTGAGAGAGGGAGCTCGAGAGAGAAGGAGAGAGAGAGAGAGCGACGAGAAAGTGCGAGTGAGATGCAATAACAGATCTTGTGCATAAAACATTTTTTAAGTAAAACTGAAAGATACATTCACATAAATGAGGTTTCACGTAGAAGAAAAAAACTGGCACCTACAATAAACAAAACTCGACCACGGACCACCAATCTATTTTGGGACAAAAATCTGGCTCGAGCCTATTTTTTGACACAGCCACTAGCAGTTTCCAACTAGTTCTCCCAGTTACTTGTTGTTGCCCTTAAACCTCCTTCGAACGTGCACGCTGGTGCACGCACGCACGCACGCACGCACGCACGTACAGGAGTAAATGGGTTGTGTATAGGCTACTGTATTGATCAGAGAGAGAGAAAGAGAGAGAGAGAGAGGAGGGAGAGAGGAGGGAGGAGAGGAGAGGAGAGAGGAGGGAGGAGAAGAGAGAGAGAGAGAGAGAGAGAGAGAAAAGAGAGAGAGAGAGAGAGAGAGAGAGAGAGAG
>NW_014579373.1:36920-37313 GCF_000485595.1 Priapulus caudatus
AAGCAATCGACAAGCAATCGAGACTGATCCTAAGCAATCGACAAGCAATCGAGACTGATCCTAAGCAATCGAGACTGATCTTAAGCAATCGACAAGCAATCGAGACTGATCCTAAAAAAGAAACTGGGGAATGTAGGTGCGGTGGGGGAAAGCTATAGCGCCCTGTAGCATCTCTGTATATCATGTATCACTATTTCTAGTATAAAGCATATAACTTCTAATAACAGCATGTTTATAATTAATATATATAGCAAATCAACGAAACAAGCTCAACCAATAGCAGCGCTCACTACAGCCCCATGTTCTTGATTGACCTACGAAAAAAATCACGCCTACGGGTACGGTAGCCGTACCTTAATGTCTCGAGGCTACGAGTACGGTAGTCCATGCGTT
>NW_014579374.1:0-455 GCF_000485595.1 Priapulus caudatus
ATATATATATATATACATATATATATATGTACATATATATATATATATATATATACATATATATATATATATATATATATAGTTAAATATGTACGTAGCGGCCACTTAAGGGAAACGGCCAAAGCGAATTTTGCGGACAGGTGGCTGTTGTTGTATAGATGTGGCTGTTGTTGTATAGATGTGGCTGTTGTTGTATAGATGTGGCTGTTGTTGTATAGCTGTGGCTGTTGTTGTATAGATGTGGCTGTTGTTGTATAGCTGTGGCTGTTGTTGTTGTATAGATGTGGCTGTTGTTGTATAGATGTGGCTGTTGTTGTATAGATGTGGCTGTTGTTGTATAGCTGTGGCTGTTGTTGTATAGAGGTGACTGTTGTTGTATAGCTGTGGCTGTTGTTGTATAGAGGTGACTGTTGTTGTATAGCTGTGGCTGTTGTTGTATAGCTGTGGCTGTTGTT
>NW_014579374.1:1373-3357 GCF_000485595.1 Priapulus caudatus
ATATATATATATGTGTATATATATATAATGTATAGTAGTATTTTTCACAACACAAATTGCAAAACGCATGATACAATAACATACGAAGTGGCAAGCGCAATACCGAGTACACACCGCAGTTTCTATGAGTCAATATCAATGATCAAGAGCTAATAATATCTATCAGCTAATAAAAAGAACACATTAATAGCTCTTCGTAAGACGATAATGATAATAATAAATATAATAAATAATAATAATAATTATAAATATAATTATAATAATTATTATCATAATTATAAATATAATTATAATAATTATAATTATATTTATTAATTATAATAATAATTAATGATAATGATATTAATATGATGATGATGATGATACACACGCACCTCGGACTGCTTGCCGGGATTGCATTGTTGAACAGCAGCGACCAACTCATCACCACAGCGGGTCCCAGCCGCATGTACCCGCCAGAGCGCGCCACTCTCGCGCGCCGCACGCCCACGTGACCGACGCGCTCGAGCAGCGCGATGCAGAGAGCGACGACGTTGACGAAGACGACGATGCACAGCCAGGTGAACGTCGGAAACGGAGATAGAAACGCCGCCAGGCTGCTGCGTTTCGTCAGCGTTCCGGACACGAGGAACGAGTAACCGGACTGGTAGTAGCTGGACGAGAAGTCGACGACGCTCTCTCGCGCGCTCGTCACGCTGAGGGCCGTCACGGCCATGTCGGCAGCTCCACGCATCACGTCGCCGACGACACCCGTCCAGTTGTCGCCAGAACGTCGGCCGAAGAGTCCGTCGGCGACGAGATAGACGTCGAACTGGAAGCCGACGTCGAAGCTCATCTTCTTCAGCAGGTCGATGCTGATGCCCGCGCAGCAGTGCACCGCGTAGCGGAGCTCGCCGCGCGGTGGCGCCCCCCGGTGGTACGCCTCGAACGTGCGCGCGATCACGTGCGGGTCGCTAGAGTTGATCTCGAGGCAGACGAGGCCTATGAGACAGACGGAGTGGGTGAGCATCGGGTGGCGGTAGACGAACGGAGCTAGCGGCACGGTGACAGCTCGCAGACGATGCTGCACCAGCCTCCCGTAGTGCCGCCGCTCCCCCGCCTCCCCCTCCTTTGCTCCGCGGTCGACGTAGCGCTCGCGCGACACCAGGCGGCCGGCCCGCAGCGTGAGCGCCGTGAACTCGATGGCGACGGCAACGTCCGTCCGGTCGTCGTCGCGGTGCAGCCGCAGCGCCGCCGCCAGCGCAGCGGCGGCGCCCCCTGGCGGCTCGCACGTCGACGAGGCGTTCCAGCCGCCACCGCCGCAGGAGGGCGCCAGCGTCGCGTACGTCGCCGCGACGACGTCGCGCGCCACGGCGGGATAGTTCGCGACACGGACGTCGCGCACGACGAGGAAGTTGCCGTCGGCGGGAACCGGAAGTCGGTCGACGTCGTCGTCGCTCCCGGCGGCGTCCTTGACGACCCACAGCCACGTGTTGTTGAACAGGAAGCGGTCGACGGTGGCGCCGGCGAAGATGCGGCGGGCGACGTCGGCGCTACAGTACAGCAACGTGACGAGTCCGCGCTCGCTGCGCCCGCTCAGCGCCCTCTGGAGGCGCTCTATGCTGCCACCTATCGGCAGCACGAGCTCGGAGCTCAGCGTCCACTTGATCTCGGCGAGAATCGTCTGCTGCTGCAGCTCGGCGGAGAAGAAGCCAGCGGAGCGGGAGTCGTCAGTAACGAGAGAAAAGCGGTAGAGGAGGCTCCTGCTGAGCAGACGGACTGCGGCCCTCGCCTGATAGACGGCTAGTGGATACGCCGCATGTAGAAACCTGCTGTCGCTCGGCTGCTGCGATGACGGAGGAGGGAGAGGAGCGCAGGGATGCGGCGATGACGGGGGAGGCAGAGGAGCGCAGGGATGCGGCGATGACGGGGGAGGCAGAGGAACGCAGGGATGCGGCGATGACGGGGGAGGCAGAGGAACGCAGGGATGCGGCGATGACGGGGG
>NW_014579374.1:6903-8499 GCF_000485595.1 Priapulus caudatus
AGAGAGAGAGAGAGAGAGAGAGAGAGAGAGAGAGAGAGAGAGAGAGAGGGAAAGCGCGAGAGGCGAGAGATGGGGGAACGAACAGAGATAATTGGAGGCCGAAAATGTATCTAGAATGTACGTAGATGCTGAGGCTGCTACAAAGATGCGGGAAAGATGCTGAGAATCCTACAAAGATGCGGGAAAGATGCTGAGGATCCTACAAAGATGCGGGAAAGATGCTGAGGATCCTACAAAGATGCAGGAAAGATGCCGAGGATGCTACAAAGATGCGGGAAAGATGCCGAGGATGCT
Organism: Priapulus caudatus; assembly: GCF_000485595.1. Taxonomy (NCBI): domain Eukaryota; kingdom Metazoa; phylum Priapulida; class Priapulimorpha; order Priapulimorphida; family Priapulidae; genus Priapulus; species Priapulus caudatus. Next base: position 7,198 of record NW_014579374.1, read on the forward strand.
ACAAAGATGCGGGAAAGATGCTGAGGATGCTATAAAGATGCGGGAAAGATGCCGAGGATGCTAAAAAGATGCGGTAAAGGTACTGAGGATGCTACAAAGATGCAGGAAAGATGCTGAAGATGCTACAAAGATGCGGGAAAGATCCCGAGGATGCTACAAAGATGCGGAAAAGATGCTGAGGATGGGGAAAGACGTCGCAGCATGCGTCACTGCTTCACGCGCAGACAAGACGTAAGTACAAGATTCACTGCTGCTCCAGCCTGGCTTCCTTCACTACTCACTCCTTTATAACTCCTTGCCATCGTAGAGACTTCGCTCCACACAAGCAAAGGCAAACGCCGTCACCATTATATCATCTACTTACGAACCGCAAATAATTCCACTGTCGCCAAAAATGAATCGATTGATTGATCTATGAATCGATGTCGATCAGATATACATCTCCGTCGGTGTGAAGCGTGGATACGTGGTTGTAAGTGACGGCAGCAGAGCTCGGCGGAGCGGCAGACGCGGAGTGAACGCGCGGCAAAAATACCTGCACAGATGACATATGCCATCTCAATGTCACTCCGATTTTTTACGCTCGTTGCCATGACGATAGCTCTCCACGCGCTTTCTGCCAGCGGCGGCAAAATGTGAAAGCTGTCGTGCGGTGTTTGATGCTGTGTTGTGTGTACGTGACATGCACATGATATATATATATATATATATATATATATATANATAGAGGTGACTGTTGTTGTATAGATGTGGCTGTTGTTGTATAGATGTGGCTGTTGTTGTATAGCTGTGGCTGTTGTTGTATAGAGGTGACTGTTGAGAGAGGTGACTGTTGTATAGCTGTAGTTGTATAGATGTGGTTGTTGTTGTATAGATGTGGCTGTTGTTGTATAGATGTGGCTGTTGTTGTATAGATGTGGCTGTTGTTGTATAGCTGTGGCTGTTGTTGTATAGATGTGGCTGTTGTTGTATAGATGTGGCTGTTGTTGTATAGATGTGGCTGTTGTTGTATAGCTGTGGCTGTTGTTGTATAGAGGTGACTGTTGTTGTATAGCTGTGGCTGTTGTTGTATAGAGGTGACTGTTGAGAGAGGTGACTGTTGTATAGCTGTTGTTGTATAGATGTGGTTTCACTGTATAACTGCCACTCTAGGGAAACGGCAAAACACCATATATATATATATATATATATATCTAATTTAAATATATATACATCAGGAGTAGATAATAGGGAACCTATTATCCTATTAACCTATTATCCTTATTATCTACTCCTGATATACATGTATTATATATATATATA
>NW_014579374.1:12493-13619 GCF_000485595.1 Priapulus caudatus
GGGGAGGCAGAGGAGCGCAGGGATGCGGCGATGACGGGGGAGGCAGAGGGGCGCAGGGATGCGGCGATGACGGGGGAGGCAGAGGGGCGCAGGGATGCGGCGATGACGGGGGAGGCAGAGGAACGCAGGGATGCGGCGATACGGGGGAGGAGGGTGGCGGAGAGACAAAAGATGTGCGTTAGAAGGTTGCATCATATATACGCGGTGTCTCTCTTCATCTGTGACAAATCCGTTAAACAGTGAGCATGTGTTGCATGAAGCATTAGTTCGCGATATCTTTATCTTATTTTTATCTTACAAATCGCAATATATATATATATATATATATATATGTATATATATATAATTTTATTTTAATGTATTCTATTCTATTCTATTCTATTCTATTCTATTCTATCCTATTCTATACTACTATTCTATTCTATTCTATTCTATTCTATTCTATTCTATTCTATTCTATACTATTCTAGTCTATCCTATTCTATACTACTATTCTATTCTATTTTATTCTATTCTATTCTATTCTATTCTATACTATTCTAGTCTATTCTATTCTATACTACTATTCTATTCTATTTTATTCTATTATATTCTATTCTATTCTAGTCTATCCTATTCTATTCTATTTTATTCTATTCTATTCTATACTACTATTCGATTCTATTTTATTCTATTATATTCTATTCCATTCTAGTCTATCCTATTCTATTCTAATCCATTCTAGTCTATCCTATTCTATTCTATACTATTTTATTCTATTCACCGATCAGCTCGTTAAACCGAAATCCAGGTGCCATTAAAATACCAAGCCATTCTTGGTGACGATCAATTGTCACATTATAAACGCTTACTCACCAGATGATAATATAGGAGATAATAACTATAGGACAGATGCTGTTATACCATTGCTGCTCTCCTCTGTCATATTAATTAATGTTTTCATGTGGGGTTTACTCATCATACCTTCCATTTCTAATTCCATTAAATGTTCAGCGGGGAATTGTCGCTATCAGCTATACGTGCATCGGGTATTTATTGTGTTCTATATCGTACACAGGCATTTACTGTATCGCGTGCGCAGTAATGAGAGAGAGAGAGAGAGAGAGAGAGAGATAGAGAGAGAGAT
>NW_014579374.1:14365-22355 GCF_000485595.1 Priapulus caudatus
CACGCACACGCACACGCACACGCACACGCACACGCACACGCACACGCACACGCACACGCACACACACACACACACACACGCGCGCGCACACACACACGACACACGACACGACACACACACACACACACACACACACACACGCACACACACACACACACGCACACGCACACGCACACGCACACGCACGCACACGCACACGCACACGCACACGCACACGCACACGCACACGCACACGCACACGCACACACACACACACACATACGTACCACCCCTATACAGCAGCCCCGCTCGCCACGCGGCGTATTTCCCCGCGGCAGCAGCAACGTCGGCGTCAGCGTCCACTCCGACACGACCGTCAGCGCCGCCGCTGCGTCACGACGCTGCGACAGCGATACGACGACGCTGACGTCACCGCCGTCGATGACGTCATACAGTCGTTGCTGTATGTACGGGTACGTTTCCGTCGGCGGCAGCTCGACTACAAGCGGAGGACGACAGCCGGTCGGCGCGGCGGCGACGACGACGTCGACGACGTCAGCGTCTCCCTCGTCGGCGACGACGACGATGACGCTGCCGCCGACTGCGGCTGCTGTTGCGCAAACGATGATGGCGATGACGTCACGGAGACGCGTGGCGGTGCGCGTCTGCGTCATGGCGAGGTGACGACGGGACACGACGCGACAGCAGCTGAGATGTGTGGCGACGTCGCTAGCCGCGTGCCGACGACATGTCTGATGGACGCGGTCGTCGTCGTCGTCGCCATGGGTGGACGGGAGGACGGATGTAGCCACATGTAAGCTAGAGAGTAGATGCTAGATGTGCTACCGAGAACGAGGAAGGGGGAGGAGAGAGATAAAGAGAGAGAGAAAGGGGAGGGAGAGAGAGAGAGAGAGAGAGAGGAGGAGGAGGAGAGAGAGAAAGAGAGAGAGGAGGAAGAGAGAGAGAGAGACAAAGAGAGGAGGGAGAGAGACAGGAGGGAGAGAGAGGGGGAGAGAGAGGGGAGAGAGTGAGAAAGAGAGGAGTGAGAGAGAAGGGAGAGATGGAGAGAGAGGGAGAGAGAGAGAGAGAGGGAGGAAGAGCGAGTGAGAGGGAGAGCGGAAAAGGAAAGAGAAGGAGAGAGAGGGAGAGCGGAAAAGGAAGAGAAGGAGAGAGGGGAGAGAAGGGAATAGAGTAATATAGGAAGAGAGAGAGAGAGAGAGAGAGAGAGGGAAAGCGCGAGAGGCGAGAGATGGGGGAACGAACAGAGATAATTGGAGGCCGAAAATTTATCTAGAATGTACGTAGATACTGAGGCTGCTACAAAGATGCAGGAAAAATGCTGAGGCTGCTACAAAGATGCGGGAAAGATGCTGAGGCTGCTACAAAGNCTCTTCTGGACTCTAGGTCTCCTCAGAGAACCATCTAAAAAAACTGTTCAAATGACTCTCGACAATTTCCATGTCACGGTGTTATAAGGTCGTTGGTGGCTTGGATAGATTCTCTATACTCGTATTATATTAGGGCTGGTCTTCGTCCACATGTTTGTGCTAGTCTGGCTCAAAAGGACCATGACTGATTTTGCTGTTACTCATAATGCTGAAGCTTGTTCCACAAATCCACCTGATCTTATTGTGTACAAAATTGAGTATTTCATTGTTCAATCTCGTTCTGGATTTTTGTAGGTTTGGTATGCATGTTCCCCGTGTTAACAATTCACCTGCTGTATTAATGAAGTCAGGACACTTCAGGAGCATATTGATCAGTCAGTATTTTACACAGTCTCAATGCAGTGTCACCCCCCCTCCTCACTAGCTATTAGCCAGAGTTGGCAGGCCTGAGTCTGCCGGAGAAGGATCGTCATAGAGGAAGTCTGCCATCTGGATTTGCGTTGGCTTGAACGCCTCTGAACATTTTCGATTGCTTCTATCGTGCTTTCACTAGATGCCGGGAGCCCATATCTCATTTGTCGTACTCGGCGGTGAGGCCCAGTATCAAAGACCAGTGTATAATAATTTAAAAGTTTTCACATCCATGTATATATTCCATAGTGCGCTAATCAGCCTTGATCAATTAGCCTTTGTTAACTTTTTCAGTAATATGCTTTATCAAAAGCTAGTTTATTGTTGTCAATGGTACACCAATTATCTTTTTCTTCTTGCAGAGTACTTCAAGTTTGTTACGTCCTCCTTGACTTTAGTGAACTTGTCTAGTCTACTTTTCCCTATTCGCATGACCTAGCGTGCAATTGTCGCGACGTGGAAACACAGCATCAACGAGTCCGTTATTTCTGCATTTTGCTACAAGTCATCTTGCAAAAGCTGCACAATCACGATTCCCTGCATAGCCTTGAGATCTTTTGTTCATCAGCGAATAAGTGATGCGACGTTACTCTCCTGCTGCTACCTCTGAAAGTCATTGAATGTAGAGTACGATAGGATCGGGCTCATAAGCACTGGACCCCGGGAATACCACTTGTTCGGCCTCTTTTTCCACTCGGAACATCTCTCCATTCCACTGTACACTCGTGTTACAGTGCCTAGTAGGAAAGCTCTGACACGAACCGTGACGATGTATCCAGTATATCCTGTACATTCTCATCTTATGTATGAGAACCCTTGTTGATGGCGGACCTTATCAAAAGCTTACTTTCATGAATTACTAGTAATTACATCCACACAGCCTCGCTCCTTCATCAAGATATTCTGTACCTTTCATCTACTAGCCGCCTACTGGATATACAGCTCAAGACAATGCATAAGACCGCCCACTGATAAATCCAAATTGTTCCTACTGAATAGTTTATTACCTTCATGATGATCAACAATGCTCTTCCGAAAAATAACTCTATGTAACCTACACGTTATGCATAGTCAGACTGGACTGGTCTGTAATTCCCTCACGACCTTCCTTTCCTTTCTTTGAAGAGTGCGTCGTTGTAAACAGAATGCGAGTCAGCGTAGGAAATGATGAAGAAGATCCAAACTTGTGTGGTAACTGTACAACCTTTTAATACTCATGCGAGACACTGTGTAAGCCAATCATCACACAATCGCCACCAAACAGACAAAGAACGCGCACACGCGCATACGCGCGTGTGCTCAAGCCTAGCTCCCGCGCCCAGAACCCGAATTTACCATCCCTCTCCTATTAGCATCTTCTCCCTATATATTTCGCCCAACAACTCCCTACATCTTGAGCGCACAATGTCACCCGTTGCTGTCCAGTTGCCACACTTTCCCCTCATTTCACAGATCATCCTAGAAACTGCCTAACCTAGACCTGACTTATCCCAACTCCCTGGTAACAATCCAATCGTAGCGCGGAACGCTGCGTCTACGCGAATAACTGTCACCAAACAAACACCGTGAAAAAGATCATGTTACACTGTATAGCATTAGCGCACTTCCACTCCTGTGGTATCTGCTGGTTTGTATAGACGCCGATTAAAATATCTGCTAGATAGTGGCTTGCCTTGATCACCTGTACGATAATTTCCTTCAAGACTCGGGGGTGGACTGTTGTCAAGGCTGTGGTGATTTTGGAAGTTTTAGTTTCTTTGCACGTCTCTCTCTATTTCGGACAGTGCTGGTTGTAATGCCGTTATAATTGACTCTTAGTTTAGTCTACTGCTTTTGGTGTTGTAATGTTATAGCTGGAAAGTCGCCCTCGGGGCCACGGCTCGATGTAAAAACCGACGAGAAATAGTCTGCTGAGCACTTCTGCCTTCTCCTTTACACTACTGTAGTTATCTTTTGCTCGATTGCATGTGTACAAGTCATTGGGACACTTAACAGCTTGCGTCTTGTTTTGCTTAAAACATATACTCCAGAACTTCTTACATGGGGTTTGATTTCGCCTCGTCTGCTATTTATTTTCATAATGTTTGTGCTCTTTCTGCGGTAATTTTTTCTGAGCCTCGTGTCCTGGCTGACAGTAATTCAAGTACACTTTCCTCTTCTATGTTTTTTTAAAAAATTTTGACCACAGTCGTTGTTTCCTCTTCATTGCTCAAAGGATTAGAAACACTTTGTTAATTCCAGAACTAGCATACTTTGCTGATCCGACAGTGTAAGCAGGATTTTAAGCATTGCTGGGGCGGCCGGTACACCCGGGAATTTTCAAAGGAAGCATACTTTTTCGCGGTAAAATCACATTGCTAAGTGCCCCATTTTGAGCCTGTGTGCCGGGAAAAGCTTTTTATCAAAAAAAAATTAAAAGTATGGCAAGAATTTTGAGTTTTAACACATATGATATATTTTTTTTATAATGTTTTTGATTTCTTAAGATCCACAAAGCAATACAATCAAAAAATAGGCATACATTGCGTCAATATGAACAATAATTAGTATTGACGAGAGCTATACAGAGTAATATTTGCCATAAATTTTTTGCAGGGCGGCATATCGTACTGCAATACATGCAGCCAGCAACAGAAATCGGCAATATATATAGGCAAAAGTATTGTTGTTATATGTTAAATACTTACAACTGTTACGAATATAAGCTTTTAAAGTTCTGTGCATTATGAGCCAATTTCCATTAAACTTGTCGACGTTGGTATTTGTTGGCTATGTATTTTTCATATTTCATGAGATTCTCAATATGCTTTACTGGCGCCAGGGTTGAATCTTTTCGCTTAACTTTGAGCGATATTCTACCCATATTTTATAATGCCAGTTTAATATCAATTAAATTAAAGATTTATGATCTATCTTTTTTGGGAGTCGAGGAGAGCCCAGAGATAATATTCGTTACTGCGCCGTTCAAAGGCCGGTTTCCAAGTCGATGGATGATCCGCAAATATCAAGCCACTTGGACGAACCAAGAAAGCAATCGGGTCCAATATTCCAAAGCAATACATTCACCATTCTACAAAAGATGAACTGTGTTCAATACTAACTTTGTACAAAAAGTACAGATATTTCCTTTTGATGCCAATTGTTGTGAAGATCGTGAGAAGTTTATTTGGAGCTGGGGGTTAATAAACATTCTTATTTCAATATTTATGTTCGGAAATATCTTAAATGTTGCATCAAGGTGTAGTGATCGCATGAGGACCCAGGCAACCGGAAGGCCAAAGAGGATAGAGGTGTAGTGTGGAAACGGCAACTTATATTTATCTTTGCCCATTGATCTATATTGAGCTGATCTAGGTTTCGTGGCGGCGGTAGCTGGAGTAAATAAAGGAGCTCGACCAGATATCCAGATTTGGCCCTGTGACGGCATGGGCAATTTTTGTGGCAATTCTATCTTTGAGAATTAGAATTTTTTGATAAGCCACTACATCCCTTGTTACATACGCTTGAGGACACGCCTTGAGCTGGGGTAGTAGTATGGAGGGGGTTTGGTGATCTTATATTTGGGTAAATGCCCTTAGCCAGTACTCTGTGATATTGCTCTTTTTAATCTAATTGATAGTTCTAAAAAGCGTATGTTTATATATTGAATCATGTTTTTTAGCCTCAGCTATAAGTTGTATTATGCTAGCAGCGATTACCAGACTTTATTCTCTCATCTCGTGGTCATTTCGCTGTGCCGACGGGGCCTGCTCGCTGCTGTGCATTAATGTCCGTTCATTTTACCATGGATGCGGACGCCCCGCAGAGGCCACGTGCTCTGCCAGCCTAGTAGGTGACTAACATAACACTTAAATTATGACACTGACCTTAGGTCCGTTAAACTTAGACGTGATCGGCTAACCATTTGTATAACCATTACACCCGGGTCTGACGATCCAAAACTTGATAGCAATCTAGAGGATTTGCCGAGTAGCACGGGGTTGCTGGCGCTAAAGTTAATTGAGACGGTTCAAAACTTTATCAAATCACACAGGCCTTGCTGACAGACATCCACCCCGGATGGGTCGTTGGAAAGGAAATTGACGGCTACAGTGCGGCCATCCCGGCAAGGCCCACTATCTCACGGGATCAATTTCTTTACCTGCAGTGCGCGTCTATACAAAACCCAGCAGATACCACAGGAGTGCGAATATGTCGCGGCTATGTAACAGGCTTGTAACATGTCTTTTTCACGTGTTCGTTTGTGACGCAGTTAGTCTGCGTAGACGCCAGCGTGCGGGCAGGGCTACGAGGTGATGCTTACGGAGGTGGGATAAGCAGTTCTACGTTAGGGCAAGTTTCTAGTGGCGGTCTTGGAATAGATTGTGAAATGGAGGCAAGGTTGGAACTGACGACAGGAACGGGCCGGCTGGACCATGTCCGCGCTAAGATGTACGGGAGTTTTGAGCGAATATATAGAGAATGTAATAGCGAGGGTATGCGGCAGATTCCGGGTTCTGGGCGCGAAGCTGAAGCTGAGCACACGCGCGGTATGCGCTACGTGCGGCGTTTCTCTTGTCTGTTTGCTGGCGCGATTGTTTGATGATGTGGCCTTACACCCAGTGTATGCATGAGTATTAAAGGTTGTACAGTTTACCCACACGCAAGTTTGGAATCTTCTTCAATCCATTTCTACGCTGAACCCATTCTTCGTTTCACAACAGCAACTCTTCAGAAAGCCGGAAAGGAGGTCGTAGGAATTTACAGACCAGTCAGCGTTCTGACATGCATCAAACGTGAAGGCTCGGTATATAGAGTTATTTTCGCAAAAGAGCCATTGGTTGAATACATTATGAAAGGTAATAAACTATTCAGGTAGTAAACAATTTGGATTTATCAGTGGCGCGTCTATCTGCCATGTTCTTGAGCTGATACAAGTAGGGGCCTACTAGATGAACAGGAACAGAAATCGTTGGTGATGAAAGGCGAGCTGGTAGTGGATGTAATTTACTGCTAACGCTTCATGAAAGCTTTTTCGATCAAGGTGCGTCCCACATCAACGCGCTCATACATAAGATCGAGAATGTACGGCAATACTGGAACCCATTCCAGCTTCGTGTATGGCAGAGCTTCTCCTACTTAGGACGTAAACAACGATGTGTACTAGTGAGTGAATGAGAGGATGTCCGAGGTGAAAGAGCGACAAGTGGTTATTCCCAGGGTCCACGGCTTATAGCCCGATCCTAGTTCGGCCCACCTTTTTTTTTATTGATCTTTTTTTTATGTTCTTTTTCCCCCCCCCCCCCCCCCCCTCTTAACTTATCAATGACTTTCCCAGAGGTAGCACAGGAGGCAGTAAAGTCCATCTACTTATTCGCTTTGCATGATACAAAGATCTCAAGGGCTATCAGCGGAAGTCGCGGAATTGTGCGCTTTTGCAAGTTTATGACTTGTACAGAAATGCAGAAATAGACGGGACTGTTGGACTGCTGTGTTTCCACTCCGACAGTGACAAGCTTAAATCTGTGAATCTGTGAATCAATGAGGAATAAAAAATTCAAGCGCACGCATACAATAAAAAACGATCTCATTCTTCAAACAAAAAATTGAAATTTAATTGAAACAATGAAAAGTATGTTTATTTCGTTTACATTTATTAATTAAGTCAAACATGTATTACAATATTTATTACATTGTGTACATTAGTAAGTGAATTTTGTAAAATATATAGTTGTCTGATTTTCCGAAAGGTGGCGCCACGATGTCATTTGAAGACGATCTGGAAAGATGTGTGAAAACGTAAAGCAAACGACAGCTAGTAATTTTACATCTTTTGGGTTTAACAAGAAGATCAACAACAAAGTTGTCAAGGGTAAAGTGCTACACGATGAAGATCAACGCAAGGATGACACAGAACTCGACTACGTTACGTCGGTCGAGGAGAGTAAAGTACACAGGTATAATTTTGGTGTGTTGTCTGTGGCCGACTCAATGACTGTTGTCTGTTGTTGTTTGTGGATTTGTCAAATTGTTTCTCTGTGTTTATTTCCATGTACATACATATTACATATGACGTCAACAACGCATGTTAGCGTCTTGTAGAGTCATGTGCTTTGATCACATGAGTAGTGCGAACACATCTAACATTAAACAGGCATCGAATTTGGCAATTTGCCTCTGACAGCAAGTAAGGCACGAAGGCCGTCGTTGTCGTAACAGGTACTACAGATATG
>NW_014579374.1:26205-27237 GCF_000485595.1 Priapulus caudatus
GGTCTTTCTGATAAAACTACTAACTCATAATGTCCGAATTGAGTTCTACGGCATGTTTTGATCTGACAGGCTACATATGGTTAAAATTGAGAGTAAAATTGGAGAGCACTAAAGTGAGATCGTAACGTTGTGCTCTCCAATTTTACTCTCAATTTTAACTATATTCTTGTACCATTTTTACTAGTGTGGGTTTTATTCATGTACAAAATATAGTATACAAATATGACATACAAGGAATATAAACTAGCTACAGAAATTGCACAGTGAGTAGAAGTCAGAGTCGAGTGGGAAGAACATCATCAGAGTCTGATTACCAAGAATTATATAAAAACTAGCTACAGTACACTACAGGTTGTTGAAATTGCACTGTGATTGTGGTGGCAGCTCACCATACAGTGATAACAGCGGTGGTGGCAGCACCATACGGTTCTATGGTTCCTCATATCTGAGGGAAACCCGAAATAAGAACAAGAACGTCGCAGGAAAATATAAGAATGAATTTATTTCGCAAAGAATCCAACACCGATACGTTGCAATGGCACTTGCCGTCGTTGTTTGTGTTAAATTATACATCTGACGGCATTTAGGTACTAAGTGCTACGACGGCATTTACTTGCCGCCGATACAGACTACCTCCGACGGTAAATCAATATGTTCCGGCGGCAAATGCTGTCAGTTGCCGTCGTAAAATTCAATCCCTGATCTAATCTATCAACATTGACTATTTCTCCTATCGGTCTCTTCTTTTACCAGTACAAAGGGTGACAAGTTAGAACCAGGTGAACTTGTCATACCTCTGATACGAACAAACAACTGGAGGCAGCGATTAGATGGAGGGCTGAACGGTGCTGCCCCCCAGAAGCAGGAGCAGCAGCTCGACGATCTCTCGGCACAGGCAGTGAAGGAGCTTCTAAAAGGTATTCATAGCGGTTAGAAACCAATGTCTTTGTAAGTTGCAGCAGCCATCAAGAGTACATAATAGGAGAAGAGTATGACACTGTTTTAACAGCGTTTTGCGTAGTTTTCAACTTG
>NW_014579374.1:27324-33486 GCF_000485595.1 Priapulus caudatus
CAAGTATAGTTCTAGAGCTACACTGCTGGCCTGTGGCAGAGCGAAGACAGGGTTCGTAGCGGGTCTTCCAAAGTCTTATAAGTACTTATTTTGCCAAAAATAAAATAAGGGCCCTTTTTTAGTATTAGTACTTATTTTTGGTGAAATCTTAGAAAAGTACTTAATAGTCCTTATTTTTTGCAGTATTGTTGTATATATAATACGGAATAATTAAATCTGCTGTGCAATTGTGTATATAAATATTATTAGTGTACTTTAATTGTTGGTGATCTATCAGAAGTCGCGTAAAAAAGTCTTATTTTGGCTTCCAGAAAGGGTCTTATAAGTCCTTATTTCAACATGTGTCTTACTACTATGAACCCTGTAGAAGCGAAGCAGCTGAACGAGGGCTGGGACGAGCGGACAGAGGGCGCCGCTGACATCGCCGCCATCCCCCTCCTCATGAAGAACAAGGTCCCCGAAGGATTCGAGACTGACGACCGACTCGATGTGTCCATACGGCCGGAGTCGGTGAGTGCTGTTACATCGGCCGTCGCTATCGCTGGCGGCGCCAGTCTCAGTCTGAAAACTCGGCCGGTCCCAGTTTTGCTTTCTGTTGCCTATAGTAAAATCCGTAGAAATTACCCAGTCCTCAAAAAAATACGAGTCTTGGACTGCAGGGGCGGATCCAGAGGGCTTGGGTGACCAGTTTCCATATGTTCTTCTGCAGGTAGGGGGGTTCGGGGGCATGCCCCCCCAGGAATTTTTAAAAAATTAGGCTATATTTGGTGCATTCTGGTGAATTTTGAGGCCTGTGACCGGTTTCTGGAAACCAGTGCAAACCGGCCTAAATCCGCGCCTGGACTGGAGAACGGGAAGCTATTTCCAGCACTGGCAAGTATGTGTGTGTGACATGGGGGTCGAGTTTAAATTCCTTTGGGGCAAGAACGACTTCACCCTCCGCATAGTCAGAGCGTTGTTGTGCACCACGGCAATTGGAGAGGCTTGCCACAGAGACGAACGTTCCCTTTAATGAAGGTTGTTTGACGTATCTTCCCTTCACTTTACGTTTTGTGCAATGCAAAGAGGGTTACCTACACGACATGGAATGTATGAGAGGGGCACAAAGAAAAACCATGTAAGACAATAGAGGTGTAATGATACACCTTTGCCACGATTCGATTCACGATTCGAACTAGTCAAGTTAACACCAACTAACAATGTCAACTCACTACGGACTGTGTGAGTGAGTGTGACAGACGTAAACATTAACCAATGAACAAAGTAAACAAAGTAATATTGTTATAAAATATAAAGACTACAAAGTAGTACCATGACTCCATGAGTAATTGAATACAACCCAAACTATTATCAATTGCACTTTGAACAATGAACAATTAGCAATGAGCATTGAGCAAGTTGTCAAAAAAAGGCAACCACATTAAAAACTAACGCAAATTATAAAAACTGACTAGCCATGAAGCATGAAATTATTGAAATATCAACAAGTAACAGTCTTGTTTTGCCAGCGTTCGTTTCGTGGTCGCAATGTTTACTATACAGTGAGCTGGACGCGCTGAATAAATCTCGCGCTCTGATTGGTCAAAATTCGAGCAGCAAGATATCGTTGTATTCATTGCCGTGAATCGCGGCGATTCAGATGAAAAATCGTGAATATCACGATACACGATTTATCGTTACACCTCTATAAGACAATCTTGCTGCTTATAATATTGCTGTGGGTGTCGGCCAATTTTCAGGTGCATCGTGACAAGTAAGAAAGCTCTCACGACTCTTTCACTTTCATTTAACGTTTAACTAATCGTTATGGTTAACTACTGTATACGCCATATTTTTCGCGTACAGATATTTTCGCGAATTCATACTTGACGGACAATTTCGCGAGTGGTTAATTTCGCGGTCGCGTGAATATGAATTATTCGGTATGAATTATTCGCGTGTTGTTATTTTCGCGGTCGGGCACGCGTTCGCGAAATTCGCAAAAAATTAAACCAACCCCGAAATATGCAGCTTATACAGTAATCGTTACGGTAAACTAATGAGTGTTAGCATGGCAATATGACAGTCCGTTAACCACGTCTGCAGAGTACGTGCGTTTAGGATCGTCGTTTCTTTGAGACGGCCATGATTATTCATTGCACGCTCTTGTGTTTATGCAGGCGGCGCCGGCGGACTACGACCAGGTTCCCATAGAGGAATATGGAAAGGCGATGTTGCGGGGAATGGGATGGAAGCCAGGTGAAGGCATCGGGAAAGGAAACAAACAGTGAGTGGTGTTGTCAATACCAGCGGCAGATTCTGTGCCTTCGTCTGACCTCGGCTGTACTAAGATATACTTCGCCATAGCCGGCACTGCTCGCATTGGCCACCTGGACCGAATGCTGTGTGAAAAATAACACTGCAATCAAATTACCAGTGACGTTTCAAATAGTACTGTTAAGTGCTATTCAATTTGCTGTGATATCATCGAAATATTGATTGCAAACGAAAAATGGAAATTGATCGAACGTGTTTTATCGGTGATGCGGTCAAATCCTGACAAATCGCAAATGTATAGCATCGAAACGTATGAACCTGTTACGTGCAGCTCAGTGAGTAGAGAAGTCTTAGATTTGTTAATCAACTGACACTAGATGTGCTTCTATACTTGGGTATTGACATCTATTGCCTGCATGTTCAAACAACGAACACCAGCACTAGTCATTCATAGTTATTACCTAACAAGTTTGGAATTAGTATCAAAACAAGTCCTTCTAATATTAGGTAGTAAAACTAAAGTAAAACCAGAGTAAACCTCAAAAGTAAAGTAAAACCAGAGTAAACCTCAAAAGTAAAGTAAAACCAGAGTAACCTCATAAGTAAAGTAAAACAGAGTAAACCTCAAAAGTAACATAAAACGAGAGTAAACTTAAAAAAACAAGTGTTCTAATATTAACGAACGGCAGCCGTTGACCATAGTCTCGTTTCGCGAACAGAGTGGTGCCCCCTGTTGAGGCGGTGCTCCGACCGAAGGGTATGGGACTCGGAGCCGACCGCAGGATGATCGAGAAATCTCTGAACACGAAGCCGAAGAAAAGGAAGCCAGGAGACGCGGCGGTCGCCGACGACGACGACGTGCTCCGGAAGGGATGCTGCGTCGTGGTGACGAAGGGCGTGCACCAGGATCTTTACGGCAAGGTAAACGGTGACGCGAGTTTAAGCGACGCGATGCTGGCGTTGATGGAAGCTCGCGCATTGTGCGCCGCGCGTCTGCCCTGCCGGGTGTAACAGCGATGCTGCCGAGTTGGGACCTCTGTTGTGCGGTGTGTAACGAGCCGATGTCTTCGGTTGATCACGCTGTCGTGTCGTAGTTAACGAGCGTGACTGCTGCGCGGTGAATCACTGTGTTGCGCTCGTGTTAACGAGCGATGCTGCGTGTATCACTGTGTGTGCGCTGATGTTGAACGAGCGTTGCTGCGGGTTGAGCTACTGTGTTGCTGCGTTGATGTTAACAGGCGATGCTGCGGCGTTGATCACTGTGTGTGCGGTGATGTTAACGAGCGTTGCTGCGGGTTGCATCACGTTGTGTGTGCGGATTGTTAACCGAGCCGATGCCTGCGGTAGTGAGTGATCACTGTGGCGTGCGTGATAGTTAACGAGCGCATGCTCGCGGTTGATCACTCGTGCGTGTCGTGATGTTAAGGGAGCGATGCTGCCGGGTGCATCTCTGTGTGCGCGTGATGCTTAACAGTGCGATGCTGCGGGTTGAGCTCTGTGTGCCGCAAGTGATGTTTAACGTGCGATGCTGCGGGGTTTGATCACATGTGTGTGCGTGATGTTAACCGAGCGATCTGCGGGTTGTGATCACCTGTGCGTCTGCGTGATAATTAACCAGCAGCAAGCTGCGGGTTGACTGCAGCTGTGCGGTCTGATGTTAACGAGCGATGACTGCGGGTTGCATCTCTATGTGACCGGTGATAGATAGGTACGGGTGCATCTGCGGGTTGAGCTCTGTGTGACCGTGATGCTTAAGAGAGGCGAATGCCTGCGGGAGTTATCACTGGTGTGCGCGTGATGTTTAACGAGCGAGTGCTGCGGGTTGATCACTGTTGTGTGCGTGTTGTAACGCAGCGATAGCTGCAGGGTTTGATCTCTGTCGTGCGGTGATGTTAACGAGCGAATGCTGCGGTTGATCACTGTGTGTCGGTCGTGATGTTAAGAGCGCGATGTGCTGCGGGTTGATCACTGTGGTGTGCCGTGATGTAACGACGAGCTGCGGGTTGAGGACGTTTTACACGATGCTGGGGTTGTCACTGTGTGCGGGTGATGTAACGAGCGATGCTGCGGGTTGATCACTGTGTGTGCGCGTGATGTTAACGAGCGATGCTGCGGGTTGATCCTTGTGTGCGTGTGATGTTAACGAGCGATGCTGCGGTTGATCACTGTGTGTGCGTGATGTTAACGAGCGATGCTGCGGGTTGATCACTGTCGTGCGTGATGTTAACGAGCGATGCTGCGTGAGTATGGACATGTGGAGGGCGTGGACGAGGACAACGCGAGGTTCGTCGTGAGACTTGCTCTCGGCTCTCAGGTCATCACCATCTCTCAGTTCCAAGTCAAGGTCGTCGGTCAGAAGGACTACGACAAATACTCCAAGTACATCAGTGAGTTTGTTAAGTTACTATTGCTGCATCAGGTGCGCCAAATATTACCACAAATACTCCCAAATACATCAGTGAGTTTGTTAAGTTACTCTTGCTGCATCGTGCGCCAAATATTACCACAAATACTCCCAAATACATCAGTGAGTTTGTTAAGTTACTCTTGCTGCATCGTGTGCGAAATATTACCACAAATACTCCCAAATACATCAGTGAGTTTGTTAAGTTACTCTTGCTGCATCAGGTGCCAAATATTACCACAAATACTCCCAAATACATCAGTGAGTTTGTTAAGTTACTCTTGCTGCATCAGGTGCCAAATATTACAACAATAAATCTAAGTACGTCGCATACACTTGTTCACTTGCTGTTGCTGTGTTGTGTGTCAGGGGCTATGAGAAAATACTGTACGTGCATCAATTACTTCTTATTGTAACTAATTCTGAACTAAAGTAAACCAAACCAAACCAAAATGAGTCGTACCAAACTAAATGAAACTAAACTAAACCTTTGTAACTAAACCAAACTAAACTAAACTGAGCTGGGGTTGCTGATGCATGCTTGCAGATAAAAGGAGGCGATACAAGGAGGCGAAGGAGGCAGAGAGACTGAGAAAACCCCAGGAGGAGGAGGTCAAGGGTCACGGAGAGCGGTCGTCGTCTCGTCACGGGTCAGACGACGCGCAGGGATCGCGGTCAAGTTCAAACGGAGACGCTGGGTCGCAAAAACGAAAGCACGACGATAGAGACAGGTACGCGGCGCCCTCCGGTGGACGATTCTGTCGATTTTGCGACGTGCGCTTATTCAGCATCCAGTCTGCGTTCTTTCCTTCGGATACGCTTGTACAGTCTCGAGGCAGCTTACTTTCACATTGGACCAGAATGCGGAATGATGCTGCTGTTTCCAACAGTGGCTCTTCAGTTGTCTCGGCTACAGTAACTAAAGCTGGGTTTACACCACCGACTTTATGTTGTCAAATTGGCGAGTTGGACCAATCTCGCAATTCAGCAACTCCGAGTTGGCGAAAATAGAACATTTTCTAATCTCTCAACTAGTTGCTATCGACTAGTTGCTCGCGCGACTTTCGCGTTTACACTGCCGATTGTCGGTTGTAACGTTGGGAATTTGCTCCAATTCACAAATTCGCCAACACAAAGTCGGTAGTGTAAACCCAGCTTAACGCTCCACGCTTGCATTCGGTTCCCACACAGAAAGGAGGCGTCTCACTCACGCAGCAGAAATCCCTCCTGGCTCCATCCACAGATCAGAGTGAGGTTCATAGACAAGCAGTACCAGAAGGGAAAGTTCTACAACACGAAGGTAGGTGGCGCTAGCAGCGTAGCCACGTGTATCAAGGCCAGTGTAGACGAGCGGATAGTCGGTCCGTGCGAACGGACTTTAGCCTTTTGTGAACAAACATGTAAGCATGGTTGAGATTTCTATAATGTAAAGTAGTGCACATTTTTACAAGAATATATATATATATATATATATATATATATATATATATATATAGTAGTAC
>NW_014579374.1:34711-43713 GCF_000485595.1 Priapulus caudatus
GGCGTAACTCTGTGTGTGACCTGGTGGTCTTTCACTAGGCCCTCTCCTCCTACACATATATTATATTGTTGTCCATGTATTGTGTACAATATGGTAATAATAAATAATAAGTCTTTAACAATATTAAGTATTTTGAACCTCGAGTGCAAGCTACTAAAGGATTTCACGACACAGCGATTGAACGTATATTCAGCATATTGAACGTATATTCAGCATATTGAACGTATATTCAGCGTATTGAACGTATATTCAGCATATTGAACGTATATTCAGCGTATTGAACGAAATATTCAGCACATTGAACGTATATTCAGCACATTGAACGTATATTCAGCACATTGAACGTATATTCAGCACATTGAACGTATATTCAGCACATTGAACGTATGTTCAGCACATTGAACGCATTTCAGACGTGCGACAGTCGATGGTGGAGACTGTGGTGCCGCGTCACGAGTCCGCCCACGTCCTGGTCGTCAGCGGAAAATACAAGGGGAAGGTGAGCGTTCGTGCTGCTCGGCCATTAACAGCGGTTTCACTCTCAGTCGCGGAAACAGACACGAATTGTAGGACAGCTACATCCCGCCGACGATAACAAAGGGGTTTATTATTTCGCTCTATCTGTTGTGGATATAAGTCTAAAAGCCCAGTCAGTCCCGATTATGGGAAAATTGACGTGTCACTTCAACAATTCGGGAATGTCGATTTGGCGATTAATGCACGATGGCGTGACTTCACCTTCTCACTTCTTTGTTTCAGATCGGCGCGGTGTTGTCACGGGACAAGAGCCGGAGCGAGGCAACCGTACAGTTCCTGCTGGAGCGGGACTGTGTGAAGGCGCTAGACTACGATGCGATATCTGAATACGTCGGCGAGACGAGCGACCTCTACTGAGGAACTACGCACGTCGACTTGTGTTTCTGTTTAGTACAACGAGAAAGACAGAGAAGGAAGGAAGGGATGGATGAAGAGTGAGATAGAGAGGGAGAAGAAAGGGATGGAGAGAGGGGGGATGGAGATAGTGTGAGAGAGGGAGAGGGAAAAAGAGAGAGAGAGATGGGGAGAGAAAAAAAGAGAGAGAGATGGGGAGAGGGAGAGAGAGAAATCCTAAATACAAATGTAGATAAGAGCTAAGATGTGGTTTCTGCGTTATTACATCTTTATTTAAATGTATAACGCACCGCTCTCTCTACCGATGACAGACAAGGATCAATAAAGCTCATGATGACGTTGAAGGAGGTTTCTATGCTTATCTCAAACATTTTTGTATACATGTACCTTTGCATCATGCTTCTTCAACAATCTTCCGTTCGATTTCACAGTTCTCGCGTATCGATTATTGTACAATTGCATGTTTTGTAGTATCACGTGTGTGTATATATATATATATATCGCTACGTATATTGTCACTATGTATATGTGTATATATAGAAACAACGTAGGTTTGTAAAAAAAAAAACCGTAACGCAGTACGTTTTGTAAAATAAAAGCCAAAATATTTTGTAAAGAAACGAACTACCAAGGTTCTTAGTGTTGTGTCTAATGCAGAAACTCACTGCCACTTATAATAAGAGGTTTAAGTGCAAGAGGTTATGCTAACAGTCACTGATTAGAGGTGTTGTTCGCTAGGCGAGACGTTGACAACGATCTCGTACCCTTCATGATCATGTACAAATAAAAATATACGACGGGACAGCACGTAATTTCCTAGTAATATATTCCTCAGCTGCTTTCCTTCGTGTTCGGCATACTATCCGCCGCAGCGGTAGCGCCCTCTGCTGCACTGGTAGCGCCCTCTGGTGCACCGTCTGACTTGCTCGCACTATCTTCCGCACTCTCATTGTTGCCGTTTTCCGTGATCTCGCCGTCGTCATCGTTGCTGTAGTCTTTGTACAGTTCTGGGTATTTCGACATGCACATGTGCATATCACGGAACTCCTCGATGCAGTCCGATCCCTTCGGTTCCGCCCGGCTGTCGTGGAAACAAGAGAACGCGCTGCGGAAGGGTACTCCGCACGGACCCGTTGCCATGCCTCCCAGGCAGGGACAGTTCCAGTTTATCTCACCACTCGGTAGAATCAGACCTGCACACGCACGAATGAAGCTTGCATTAATTCGCGACAATGGAAAGCTGTGACAGGTCCACATGTTTGTACAGAACTTTGCGGCATATTTATCACTGCTAGCTGGCAAGAACGACGACGTATGAACGTATCTGTATCGGCAAGTTTCAACGCTCGGTCACAATCTATCAACTAATTTTAAAACTAGCTGTATAGTTAGGCAGTATTATTTGTCTCATTCACTATTTATCTTTCGAGTATAACGGCAAGCCAACATGCTTTGCTAGACGCTAAGGGTGGTCACTGCCAGAGTGTTTTGCATCCTCAGTGCTTCGTTTACATCCCCGTGATAGAGAATGCATGAAGGATTTACTATGTGGCTACGTAGATTAATATATTACCCGGTTCATCGTCCAAGTCATCCATGGACATGTTGATGTTTGAAGCACTCGTCGTCGTGTGATCTTCTTTCGTCACGAACATGATGACATCTTTTCCTGGAAGACAGAAAAGCATGACTCAGCTTTCCACTTTTCTTTCGATTCATTTTAGTAGACTGCTTGTTATGAATAAATGATAGAATCAGGCTGCAGACATTGCAAGTCGCTAGATCGATATGAATGCCAACTAGTAACATGCCGACGCTAGTTGCCTATTGATTAGCGAAGTTAATTACTAATTAGTGCTAACGACTAGGATAAAGCCTAGCAGTAGCACACTATACGGTACTACTTAGTAAAGTTAAAATACATGCGGAAACAGCATTATTACGGCGCAAGTGTCATGCAAATTAAAGACAGCCTACCCTCCTTCCTGCAGTACGACATGATTTTGGCTGCAAGTCTTCTGTCACAAATTACAAACTGTTTGCAGACGTTCAAGTATAACCTTCACATTCGGGAAATTATTATTTAGCGATTTTCTACACTCGCGTTCTTGCACGACAAGTGAGCATCGCTTCTCGCAGCGCCATCGCTGTAAACAACCCGGGTATTTTCTGTTCAACTATAGAATGAAGAGTGGTTCAACAGTATGCCTATGGTTCAACTATGTCTCAGTGTCTGTCACATATGTCATAATATGATGTATTTAATAAATGATTAACTTACGGCTTATGTAGGCATTTAGCATTTATATTATCATCAAATTGTATTACTCTTGAACGTACCGGTACCGCGACACCCGCTAGGCCGTAGGCGCTAGATTGGTAAGACTCGAAAACAGTGCTAGCCAGTACGGCACAATATAGTTTAGTTACGAGTATTATTACATTAGGCTGATTAGCCAGGGCATGGACCATGAATGATGGTCATATAAACGCTGACCATAATTCATTTTCGCAATGTACTACAGTACTGTGTACAGCTGAGAGGTTCTATGTCCCCCAGGGTACTGCCAGAACGTACCCTGGTACCAGAGCATATAAATCAACGTGATTTATATGCTCTGCTGGTACTATCTAATATGCCGGACCGTACCTCGCCTACTCCACTAACTAGTCTATGGAGTCGCCTACGCCTACTCCCTAACCCTAACCCTAACCCTAACCATATCAGATAGTTACCAGGGTACGTTGCGGTATACCGGACCGTACCCAGGGTACGTTCCGGCAGTACCCTGGGGGACATAGACCCTATGAGCTACAGGCCATGTGCAAATGAGGACAGCTCTTATAGGTGGTGTACAACAGTATCGTATCGTATCGTATATTGTCCCACTCTTGTATTTCGCAAGGCATCACTTCTGGTGAAGGTGCGAGGATATTCTGGGAATGTGAACTTTCATCTCATCATTTTCATTAATTTGTACCTCCAGCATTTAATTCTGCTAATCTTATTCTTTGATCCCTATATTTTAGTAATTTCCTCACGAGGTCGGAATTAAGTAACTTGGTATCGTCACATTTCCAGTCTTCAATGGACTCCCCTTTATTTATATCCCCATATGCAAAGCCATTATATAGATGTAACAAGTCTTCTTTTTCTCTCCCACTACACAAGTCACACCCATCATGGTCCTCCTTCTCTGGTGGAGAGACTTTCTTCTGGACTTTGAAGAGAAGAAATATATGTAAACGGCAGAAACAATTTTTGAAATATTTGTTATCAGATGTTGCGGTCAAATAATATAGTGTATTATGACATCATTAAGCTAAAGCAATACTTGCTGAATATTTATAGAAATGAGAAGAATGCATCAACATTTCATAGAAATTCATGAAAGCTTATGTTAGAATGTACATCAAGAGTAGATAATAACACATGTGTGTTATTATCTACTCTTGATGTACATCTATTCTGCTGTAAACAACTTAACACATATCATATTTTACATTATTTCATATATATTATAGTTGGATAAATATATACTTTTCGCTGGGCTATTCAACCATTCAATTCATTGTAGTTTTTGACGTAGTGTACATTATGTTCATTAGTTAGTCTGTGGTACAGTAGATGGCGCTACGCGGTATTCTGTCACAGAGCCGTATATAAAGATTCGTCTATAATATATACGGCTCTGATCTGTCAGTGTAACACTAACACTAACGGTCTAAATAACTAACTGTACTCTATTTGGTTACACATATCTATCTTCAACGTGGAAAATATACACAAAATAGTCGTTCAACAGTTAAAAACTAAAAAACTAAATAAAAATTCTCTCCATGAATTAGTGAATCGGTCATGTATGCCTTCCCCCTGCTCACACCGGATCCGATTTCTTTGCAGAGTTCCTAGATCAACCGTAAGTCGCGAGAGAGGGAAACCAGCGCGCGATGGCCAGCGAGGAATGTCTAAGGAAGATCTCGACGGCGTCAGGGCGGAGTTTCTACCTGCTCGTCGAGGTGAAGGGAGCGGAGGTGGAGGCCGTCACGATCACCCTCGCTGACGGACTGAACGCGTGGAGCGCAGAAGGTGGGCATCGCCATGACAACAACTACGCGCCGAGGTTATCGGTGGTGCGGCAGATGACGCATTGCTGCGACGGCGGCGCGGTAGTTATGCATTGAGCCGAATTCGAGCCTGTCCAGAGGATTTTTTAGATTTATTTATTTCGATAATTAACAAAGCATACATTACAACGATAAGAGCATAAATAAACAATATGCAGCTAGATAATTATTGAGGATGAAAACACAAAAAGTGACTAGCACACTTATTTCCATTGTGGACCTTTAAAATAACATAACATTGAGGGGCAGTGAGTGATATGATAGGATGGGCAGTGAACTTCTATATCAGTGAACTAGAGATATGGTTAGGTTATGGTTAAGTTAGGCTTTTGGTTAGATTAGGATTAGAGTTTAGGTCAGAGGTCAAGAGGTTGGAGTTGCACAGGAATTGGTCTCATTAGCTTGATCGATGACATACCCTACCTTAGATCTATCGTGGTTAATTAGCTCATCTGACGCAGTCACGACGATAATTGTTGCCTGCCTGAATATACTTGGATTTTAGCCTGTAAATTTCAGCATCTCAATGGAATTAAGTTATCTCTACTTTCTTGACTTCTCACCAATGCACGAAGGGTGATGCCATCTTTGATTATTGATTACACTAGCACGCGCCATCTCGCGGCAACTATAGGCCTAGTGATACATTACGACACGAATATATAAGACAGTCGAGCAGGTATGAAGTAGGATGCATTGTTAGGGTTTAGTTTTAGTGTTAATACCTATGCTACACAGTTTTGATGATGACGTAGTCGGTTTAGCGATAAAACAGGCTTTCAACCTTTTGCAGAAACGAAGGCCAGTACAGTAGAGCAGCAGACCTCAGATGAGCACTGTCGCTAATGCGGCACTTGTTTTTGCTCTATCGTGTTGATTTAAAACATACTGCTGACGTTTCGGCTCCTAGTACTACTCTACCTTGCAATTTATAACTCGCATATTTCTGTATCAGCTTTTCTAGTTCTTGTATCTGCAACGCGATCGTCACGTCCGCATTTTTGCTTGCAGTCAACGAAGATGCGCTGGGCGAGATGGCGGATAGTCACAAGATGGACTACAGCGCGTATGCTAGTCAGACACGGGAAGCTTTGACGGGACGATGGTCCCAGCCTGACTCCGCCATACTGTACGAGACGCGAGACACGGACGACGGGGACATAGAGGTACATGCTGCGTGGATCTATGGTCACTCATTATTCTACACGCGCAGTGAAAAAAATACTCGGGGGCTCGGGGCGATTTAGCCCCCGAAATGCCAAAAAGAGCCCCGGAAATGCCAGAGCCCCCGGAAATTTGCATAGAGTTCAATGCAAACCAAATTTTAGAGTGCTATTTTCATGCACGCGAGCTTGAAAAGTAGCCCCTGAAAAATAAATTTTATTTTTTTCCCTGTACACGCGTCATTTCTCTGATGAACGACGTTTTAATTCAAAGCCTAATCCAGGGATTAGGGTCATTCCATGCTGGCGATTGCTTAATTCTATGCTTTCCGTCGCTCCGCGATGGACGTACTCCGCGATGGACGTACTCCGGCGATGGACGTTACTCCCGGGACGGACTACTCCGCGACGGACGTAACTCGCGATGGACAGATGGACGTACTCCGCGATGGACGTACTCCGCGATGGACGATGGACGTACTCCGCGACGGACGTACTCCGCGATGGACGATGGACGTACTCCGCGATGGACGTACTCGATGGACGTACTCCGCGATGGACGATGGACGTACTCCGCGACGGACGTACTCCGCGACGGACGTACTCCGCGATGGACGATGACGCTACTCCGCGATGGACGATGCGACGTAAGTTTTTTGTTCCGCGGCGATGGAACTGATGGACGTACTACCGCGACGGACGTACTCGCGATGGACGATGGAACGTACTCGCGGATGGACGTACTCCGCGATGGACGATGGACGTACTCCGCGATGGACGTACTCCGCGATGGACGATGGACGTACTCCGCGAATGGAGCTGTACTTGCCGCGACGACGTACTCCGCGATGGACGATGACGTACTCCGCGATGGACGTACTTCGGACGGACGTACTCCGGCGATGGACGATGACGTAGTCCGCGATGTGACGATGGGACGTACTCGCGCGATGGAACGTATGCCGCGATGGACGATGACGTACTCCGCGACGGGACGTAACTCCCGCGACCAGGACGTACTCCGCGATGGACGGGACGTACTCCGGGCGATGGATCGATGGGACGTAGCTCCGCGATGGACGTACTCCGGGCGATGGACTTAACTCCGCGGATGAGCGATGGAACGTACTCCGCGATGACGATGGAGACTACTCGCGCGATGAACGTAAACTCCGCGATGTACGTACTCCGGCGATGGACGTTACTCGGCGATGGAGCGTACTCCGGGGATGGACGTACGTCCTGGCGATGGACAATGGACGTAACTTCGCGAGCGGACGTACTCCGCGACGGAACGGTACTCCAGCGATGGACGAATGGAACGTACTCCGGGGCGATGGACGTACTCCGGCGACGACGAGTGGACGTACTCGCGATGGACAGATGACGTACTGCCGCGATGGACGTTATCTCCAGCGACGGACTACTTCCGCGATGGATCGTACTCTTGGCGATGGACAGTACTCCGCGATGGACGTCTCCGCCAGTGGACGTACTCCGCGATGGACGTACTCCGCGATGGACGTACTCCGCGATGGACGATGGACGTACTCCGCGATGGACGATGGACGTACTCCGCGATGGACGTACTCCGGGTCGATGGAGCGTAAGCATCTGCGATTGGACGTACTCCGGGCGATGGACGTACTCCGCGATGGACGATGGACGTACTCCGCGATGGACGTACTCCGCGATGGACGTACTCCGCGATGGACGTACTCCGCGATGGACGTACTCCGCGATGGACGTACTCCGCGATGGACGATGGACGTACTCCGCGATGGACGTACTCCGCGACGCGACCGTACTCCGGCGATGGACGTACTGCCGCGATGGATCGTACCCGGCGATGGACGATGGACGTAGTTTTTGTGTTTTTATTATTTTTTATTATTTTTTTTTTTTTTTTTATTGTTCTCCCGCGACGGACGTAACTCCGCGATGGAACGAATGGACGTACTCCGCGAACGGACGTACTCCGCGATTGGACGCATGACGTACTCCTGGCGACGACTGGTACTCCGCGATGGACGATGGATCGCTAACTCGCGATGGACGATGGACCGTACTCAGCGATGGACGATGACGTACTCCGCGATGGACGATGACGATAGTCCGCGATTGGACGATAGGACGTACTTCCGCGATTGCGACTACTCCGCGATGCGACGATGATCGTACTTCCGGCGATGGACGATGACGTACTCGCAGCGATGGACGATGGTACTACTCCGCGATGGACGATGGACGTACTCCGCGATGGACGTACTCCGCGATGGACGATGGACGTACTCCGCGATGGAACGATTGGAATCGTACTCGCGCGATGGACGATGATCGTACTCCGCGATGGACGATGGACGTACTCCGTGAGGACGAGGACGTGACTGCCGCGATGGACGTACTCCGCAGATGACCGTACTCCAGCGATGGAACGACGGACGTACTCGCGATGGATGATGACGTACTCCGCGATGGACGTACTACTGGCGATGGACGTACTCTGCGAAATGGACGTACGACCGCGATGACGTACTCCGCGCGATGGACACGATGGAACGTACTTCCGCGATGGACGATGGACGTACTCCGCAGATGGACGATGGACCGTACTCCGGCGATGGACCGTACTCGCGCGATGGAGCGATGGACGTACTCCGCGAGACGATGGAGCCGGTACTCCGGCCGATGGACGTACTCCGCGATGGACGATGGACGTACTCCGGGCGATTGGACGATGGACGTTACTCCGCGATGGACTGGATGGACGTACTTGCCGCGATGACCGTATCCGCGTGGACGATGGAACGTAGCTGCCGG
>NW_014579374.1:44007-50921 GCF_000485595.1 Priapulus caudatus
CGGCTGCAGCTTCGGCGCCGCAGACCCTGCTCTTGCGCCTCGACGAGCCCCGTGACGCCCGCACCGCGCGCGTCCTTGACCTCGCGACTTTCAGCCATCAAGTTCCGCGCGCCGCCGCGCAGAGCGCCGACGCCCCTCCGCGCGGCGCGACGCGGCGACGACAGAGGAACGCGGCAAGGCTGCGCGGAGATGGCCTCGCCGCGCCGCCCTCTCACGGCGCCCAGCCCGCTGGCGTCGCGGAGAAGGGCGCGCCAGGCAGCGAGGACCTCCATAGCCCGAGCGTTCAGGTCGTCCGTCCTCAACGCGAAGAAAGCGCGCATTCGACAAACTCGGCGTCGCGCTGCGGTCGCGTGGCGACGCGCCGGGAGAGAGCGACACGCCGTCTCGATCGCGTGCGGAGTGACGACGCGAGCGATGGAGGGAAGGAGGAGAGGAACGACTGCGAGAGCGACGCCAGAGAACGACGCAGAGTTTGATACGGATGATGAGAAGGGCTCGGTGAACGGAGAGTGCGCATCCTGCCACACCAGGTGGCAGCAGCGTGCAGCGATAGCCCCATGCTGGATTTAGATGATGACAACGACTCGCAACCCACAAAGAGGTATTATTATTATTATTGTTATTATTATTATTGTTATTATTATTTATTGTTATTATTATTATTATTATTATTACTATTATCATTATTATCATTATTATTATATTATTAATTGTTATGGTATTATTATTTCCAAAGTGCCGATCCGCATTAGCCGCGTGGTTCTGGCGGCTTGGCCGCTTGTCCGAATCCTGGGAATAGGGACTTCAATCCAGCAATTTTTCGCAGGGATGTGCTGTGCGACCTGGTTCCCAGCGTAGTGCCAGATTTCTGCACTTCTGGGCAGTGTGTTGGCAGGAGTTCCTTAAGGTTCATTCTCAAAACCATGCGTTAGAGAGGCCAAGCGGCTCATCGCCACCACTGCCGAGACAAGTCTCGTCTTATGGTATTCCACATCGCTTCTCCTATTTCAATCTCCAATCTTTGCTACTTGCGCTGAGTTTGTCCCTTTCCCATTCACCATAATGTTTAGAGTCATATTATATTATTCTTGTTATTATTATATTATTATTATTTAGTGTTGTTATTATTATTATTTATTATTATATATTATATTACTATTAGGCTGTGCTTATTATTATTATTATTATTGTTATTGATTATTATTCATTATTAGTGTTCGTTACTTATTATTTATTCTTATTATTATTATATTATTACTATTATTAATTATTATTATTAGTGCTTGTTATATTATTATTTTATTATTATTATTATTTTCATTATTATTAATTATTTTATTATTATTAGTGTTGTTATTATTATTATTATTAGTATTATTTATTGTTATTATATTATTATATTCATTATTAGTGTTGTTATTCATTATTATTATTATTATTATGTTTTTGCTTATTATTATTATTGATTATTATTATTATTGCATTTATTTGATTTAATGAGCCGTATTACGGTAAAGGTAAAGAAAACGTGAGCTTGGAAGCTCCCTACTGGTGAGCATAGTGTGAGGTAGCAGCAAAATATCGTTCCGCTTTCCACAACCAGAGAGACAGGATACAATATTGCGCTGGCCACAGCTTTGCTGTTTGCATCCTAAGCCGCTGCGGCCATCGGATGAGACGCGCAGATTCAGCGGGCATATGCGCCACGGCGACCGCGGGTATGTTCAAGTATGAAGCGCTGGTCCGCCAGTGCCGAGACGTGCCGCCCAAATTCGAGGCCCGGCGCACGATCTCCACAGCGGTCAGCGGATGCCGTCTGATTAGTTTTAGAACAGATGGACAATGTGTATATATGCGACGAATATTCTAGGAATTGCGAGTTATAAACAGTAACAAAAATCGCCCCTCAGTCAGCTCCAGATTAGTGAATCAAAAAGATTAGAATTTCTAATATGACAAAACAAATACAATGCGTTAGTAAAATTCAGCCAACACAAGAAAGGTATTAGAGAAGGAGATATTATAAGGCAACAAGTAATCAAAAATGCCACCCAATATTCATACATAGGGGATTTAATTAATTGATGATTGCGAGTCAACGATATGATAGAGTCCGAAACTGAAAAATGTAGGTTCATGATGAGGGCGAAATTTATCATCGGCAGAAGAGCAAAATCTTGGAAATCTTTGCTATTAAAAGCCAGAGTGAAATTAATACGAATGCCACAGTTTTACCTTCCTTCCAAATAACAGTGAAAACATGGACTTTAAGGAAGAAGCTAAAAATGTTGGCAGGATCTTCGCTCAAAATGAGTGCCTGCGCAAAAATAATAATCACGCCCCAGAAAAGTTCTACCGAATAGACATTGAAAGACGATTGAAAACTCAAGGATAAGATACGGAGAAAATCAGTAAAAATCAACATATAGTTGTTGCTCTACGCTAAATTGTGAGTAAAATACATTATAAAACGCATTATTTTATTTGAAAATCCCCAACAAATTTACTTATAAACATCAGGAGCATGGCGTTCTGTGGCATTTGTAAACATTGCGAAATGCATCGGGCCTAGACACTGGTACACGCGTCGAACAGGTTCCACACGCTACACTAACAGCGTCAGTGTAGCGAAGGAATGCCTTGCCCGGAGTGAAGTGCCGCGAACGGGCTACGTCTTAGCATCTGGCCGGCCATTTCATTATTTACGAAAAGTAAACACAGTAGGACCAGAAACTGGTTCACGTCAGGCTTGACGGCCCCATTCATGTCCATCAACGAAGAAGCGCGCGGGCTTATTCTGCATTACGCGAGATGCCGAAAAATCAACAGTAGAACTCGTAGCGCCAGCTGCGCTAAACAGCGTTGTTATTTCGTATTTGTGCAAACTCTATCGTAAGGAAACCGTTCTGGCTCCTCATCAGAATGCCCTAGTTTCCTTGCCAGATCGGCGATCGTGCTTATGGTATGTAGTACCTAGAAGTTATAATAAGAGCAGTGCCGCGTAGACTGCTGATTCGAGACACAACGTCGTTAATCCTCGGCACGCCTTGGTCATCATGCAGGCCGCGGATTCTTAGCGCCCGTATGCACGTTCCATGAAACCGGTCACAGGCTGCGGTATCTGTCAGAATGACCCTCAAAAATTCACCAGAATGCAACCAAATATAGCATATTGTTTAAATTCCCGGCGGGCATGCCCGGCACCTCTAGGCTGTGCTCATACTTATGGAAACTGGTCACAAACTCTGGATCGCCCTGTCATGGCTGCATCACGTCTAGCTTCTGTACATCAAAAACCCCGAGTTATTATAGGCACCGTAACGTCATTGTAACAGTATCAAAATATTGAGGAGCACAGGTGTTAGCAAAGCGACATTATTTAGCGACCGGCGTATTTTTTTCCCGTTCAATGGCATTGTTCGACTCGCAACTGTTTTCGCACCGTCCGACGCACTGCATAAGAACGCGCGATGTGAAAAACTGTCGAGTGCCGCTAGACCGTAGCTGTTATTTTTTCCTCGCCCCCATGGTCTGAATCGCTTGTAGCGTCGCGGAGTATGAAAGGGGATGAAATGCACGCCGGTGCATTCAAAAAAAAGGGTCTACAAAAAAAAAATGACTTGAAATTGGAAAGAGTGCAACGGTCGTCTCCAGATGGCAGGCGTTTGATGCTCGCCCTACTCTCCCTCCGGCCCTCCGCTGCCTCTCTCACCTTGCCTTCCCTCTTCTCTCCTCTGCCTCCCTGCTCCTCCCCGCTCCCTGCTTCTTCCCTCTCCCTGCCTCCTTCCTCCCTCTCTTCTCTCCCTGCCTCCCCCTCCTCTCTCCCTGCCTCCTTGCCTCCCCTCTCTCTCCCTGCCTCCCTTGCTCCCCCTCCTCTCTCCCTGTCCTCTCTGCTCTTGCCCTCCTCTCCTCTCTCCTGCCTCCCTCTTCTCTCCCTGGTCCCCTCCAATCTACCTGCTCTACTGCCTGCCTTCCCTCCATCTCCTCTTCCCTGCCTCCCCCTCTTCTTCACTGACCTCCCTTCAGCCTCCTCCTCTCCGATCGCCTGCCTCCTTCCTCTCCTGCTCCTTCCTTCCCTCTCTTCTCTCCTGCCGTCCCCTCTCTCTCCCTGCCCTCCCTCCCCTCTCTCCTGCCTCCCTGCTCCGCTCTCTCTCCTTGCCTCCACCTGCCTCCATTGCCTCCTCCTCTCTCCTGCCTCCCCCCCTGCTCTCCTGCCTCCTGCGCCTCCCTCTCCTTCCCCCCTGCCTCCCTCTCTCTCTCCGGCCTCTCCCTTGCCTCACCCTCCTTCTCCCTGCACTCCCTGCCTCCCTCTCCTCTCTCCCTGCCTCCCTGCTCCTTTCTTTCCCCTGCCTCCCTCTCTCTCCTGCTTCCCCTCCTCTCCCTGCTTCCCCTCCTCTCTCCTGCCTCCCCTCCTATCTCCCTGCCTCCCTGCCTCCCTCTCCTCTCTCCCTGCATCCCCTCATCTCTCCCTGCCTCCCTCTCCTCTCTCCCTGTTTCCCCTCCTCTCTCCCTGCTTCCCCCTCCTCTCTCCCAGCCTCCCCCTCCTCTTCGTGCTGCATTTGTTGCCCCTCACTCAAGGAAGCTGAATTCGGAAACGTCGGCACCATTTGCAATCGTGCCAAACCACACACTGCATTTTTTCAACAGACGATACATTTGACCGATACTCTCTCCGATGATACCTTTCACTCCCTTCGCTCATCGTACATTTGACCCCTTCCCCTGACAATATATTTTACCCTCTTTCCCGACGATATATTCGAACCCTCCTCCTAATAATACATTTGCCCTCCTCCATCTGTCAATACGTTTGACCCTTCCCCCGAGGGTCGGAGGTTGAAACTCTCATGTTCTGTATTGCTAGACTGAGGCGGCAGGTTAGAAGAGGGAGGCCACAGAAGAGGGAGGCGTTGGTTCGAAAGCCCGCGGCCCAGAGAGGAACGAGTCAGACAAGCCAACAATCACAGCTAAACAAACGCAGGTAATTATTATCATTATATTATATATTTATTTTTGTTGTTGTTGTTGTTGTTGTTGTTATTATTATGATTATTATTATCATCATCATTATCATCATCGTTATTGTCACTATTATTGTTATTACGATTATCACCTAATTTAATTAATGAATAAAGGGAAATTAATAGGAGAATTGATGAGTTTGATGTCCGGTGTTTGTGTGTACGCTAGTGCTGTCTGCTGGCATGTCCTCGTACTTGGGAATGACATCCCCCATCAGATATCGCCGGTGTAGCGTTGGCCGAAGCTGCCGCACCCATAACCGTTTACGTGCGACAAAGAAGCCTTTTGTTTCAAATCGCAAATCGATCTCCCCCTCATCAAATTTGATGGAAATAATTGCCGTGTCATTGTTCATGCAGCTCGCAGCAGCAGCGACCCATGAGCGGCCGGCGGCGACGCGCACAAGCACCACCACCAGAGGGCTCTCTGACCCTGCCGCTCGACGCCGACGACCTCTTGGATGACCTTTGACCTCCGTTGATCGCAGGTTATTGTCGCGCTGTGGACTCGCGACGAGAAATCGCGCTCGGTTTTTTTAAGCGGCAATTCGAAACGCGCGATTCCGTGATGGCCACCGATCGTTCAGTGGAGGTCAAGGTCAGTGGAGGTCACGGTCAGCCTTGCTCGGGTTCCGGCCACCGCGCCGTGTGTGGTTTCTCTCTCTACCTCGCTCTCTCTCTCCCTCCCTCTCTATCTCTCTCATCATCGCCTCCCTCCGCTCTCTCTCTCATCCCCCCCTGACTCTACATCTCATCCGTCTCTCTCTCTTTCTCATCTCTGTCCCTCTCCTCTTCCTTATCATCTCCTGCCATCATCCCTCCACCCTCTCACTCTCACCTTCTCCTCATCCCCGCTCTGCCGGCTCCCCTCCACCTGTCTGTTCGCTCTCTCCTCTCTCGTCCCCCGCCTCTCTCCTCACCTTCCGCACTCTCTGGACTCTCACCTCTCCCCCTCTCATCTCTACGCTTCCCTCTCTCTGCTCTCCTCTCACCGCACTCTGCACTCACCGGCTCCTCTCCTCCTTCCTCTCTCTCTCTCTCTCTGCTCCACACCGATCGTTACGTGAGCCGCAGGTGGAGCTGGTTGCCACGGCGGCGGCGGCGGCGGCGGCGGCGGTGGCGCGCCCGCGTGTGTGTGCGGAGAGGTTTTCAGACGCATCGCGTCCATACGCGTGTCGCGTGAGTGACGGCTCGAAAATTACATTGCACCTGTGTGCTGGACTGCCTGCCATTCTACATGCGTGCGTGTGTGTGTGTGTGCGTGTGTGCGTGCGTGTGTGTGTGTGCGTGTGTGTGTGCGTGTGAGTGCTTGCTTGCGCGCGTTCGTGTGTGTACTTGTTTGCGTGCGTGCGTGTATGCATAATGGTGCATGTGTTGGGCGCATGTGTGTGGATACTTGAACCTGGGTGTATGCTTGTACGTACCTGGGTACGTGCGTGCGTGTGTGTGTGTGTATGCGTGCGTGTGTGTGTGTATGTGTGTAGGGTATGTAGGTATGAGTGTTAGTTTGCATATTCGCGAGCGTACGGGGTGCGTGCGCATGCGCACGTGTGCATCTATTATATATCAGCTGAAAAAACCCCGTGTACGCGTGTTTGCATGTATTTATGTCACTGTTTACGCGTTGCTAAGCGCGTGCGTGCGTGCGTGCGTGCGTGCGTGCGTGCGTGCCAGGGTAATTCGGCGGCAATGTTATTGTCGTCTGCGCGCACAAGCAGCCTTTGTGTCGCGTGAGACCGTCGCCATGGCGACCGACCGCGTCCCCGGCAACGAGTCAACGCGGGCCCCGCCGGTCGCGACGTCTCTGCGTGCGAGACATTTAATTTCGTTTCGCATGAATTTTTAACGGCATTTACCGTAATTTGCGCGCGGGGGAGGAGGAAGGAGGAGGAG
>NW_014579375.1:0-3309 GCF_000485595.1 Priapulus caudatus
CATTATGGCGCACGGATCCACCATGTTATCTTTTCTTTTCCCTCTGCCGCGCGCACTTCTCTTCTATGCGTGGCCAGTGCTCCATATTTGGCGATCTTCCATATCATTTGAGTTACACTTGCATCACTTCCACTGGATACCTATAAACACATCTCATAGCTATGGTCTCTGTGAATTTTGAGTTTATTAACGCATGAATAGTTTAATTAATTACCAAAAATATACGCACGTTATCACTCATAAGCTAATATATATGCGCGGCTATGACCCGTAGGATAGTGTACTAACTCTAATATCTCGCGAAGGATTTGAGTTACAATCCTAAAATTCTAGATACCTATAGACGCATTTCTTAGCTATACTCTCTGTGAATATTGAGTTTATTGACGCACGATTAGTCAATATATTAGCAAATATATGCGCGCGGAAGTGAATTACAGATGATTAAATGTTCAAACCACCCGACTACAAACCCCCCTACTGCGCCCGCCTGTATACAATGTCGGGTGGTTCGAACATTTAATCATCTGTAATTCACTTCCGCGCGCATATATTTGCTAATATATTGACTAATCGTGCGTCAATAAACTCAATATTCACAGAGAGTATAGCTAAGACATGTGTCTATAGGAAATAGTCTAATATCTCGCGAAGGATTTGAGTTACATTTCTAAAATTCTCCCGTAGGATAGTGTACTAACTCATAGCCGCGCATATATATTAGCTTATGAGTGATAACGTGCGTATATTTTTGGTAATTAATTAAACTATTCATGCGTTAATAAACTCAAAATTCACAGAGACCATAGCTATGAGATGTGTTTATAGGTATCCAGTGGAAGTGATGCAAGTGTAACTGAAATGATACGGAAGATGGCCAAATATGGAGCACTGGCCGCGCATAGAAGAGAAGTGCGCGCGGCAGAGGGAAAAGAAAAGATAACATGGTGGATCCGTGCGCCATAATGAAAGCCAGCGCACAGATCCAAAGAAAAGACTAGGTGACAGAAAGTGTTCCTCCTCAGGGTGGCATGTACGAACCGCCGCAGTATATATAGTCTATTTCACGCAGCTGTCCCTTATTTCCCAGTCCGCTGCGCCTTGATGAACAGTACTAGCAGTAGTGGATGAGAGTCCACTAAGCATTTGCACTCGTTAACGATGTGTATTTCGGAGTAAATAAGGCTACCTGTGTTGAAATGTATATCGAATGAACAGCGGTAAATTCGGTGACATGTGGGCTGACATATCGTCTTCCCACTACGCATTGCGCAGCACGACCTGTAGCACGGTAGACTCTAGACGGTATAGGGGGTAGACGGTAGACTGGTACGCTGCCAGTTCGCTGCATGTCTATGGAGCTTGTGACAAGGGCTTGGAAACATTCTAGGCCTATTTTCACATTTGACATGGATTCTTCCGCTCACTCAATGTAGATGAAATAGTTCTATTTGTATTTTCATTTTCACAATAAGTGCACGAAATTTAACGAAGTACAGCTTGTGATCTTCTATGTACATACCATATCGGATAAACACAAAAGTTTGCTTCGAACTGTTCGATTACCAAACTTAACCACTTTTCGAGCGATCGGCATAAGTAGGAGAATTCGTATTGAGAAGTGATCGCCGTCTCGGTGTAAGTAGTCCGCTTCGCGGACGAGTATCGTTTCACTCACTATAAGGCGCGAACGTCTAGGATTTTAGAAATGTAACTCAAATCCTTCACGAGATATTAAAGTTAGTACACTATCCTACGGGCCATAGCCGCGCGTATATATTAGCCTATGAGCGATAC
This sequence comes from Priapulus caudatus, assembly GCF_000485595.1. NCBI lineage: Eukaryota > Metazoa > Priapulida > Priapulimorpha > Priapulimorphida > Priapulidae > Priapulus > Priapulus caudatus. The sequence continues at coordinate 1,798 of NW_014579375.1, forward strand.
CGTGCATATATTTTTGGCAATTAATTAAACTATTCGTGATTCAATAAACTCAAAATTCATGGGGATTATAGCTAAGACATTCTCCACAGGATGAAATTGAAACAGGGGGAGGGGGAGGGGGAGGGGAAACTAGGGGGGTCCGGGGGCCTGGTCGAATGGGAATTCTTGCCGAGGTAGCCCCTCAATTGCCAGTAGCAGCAGCGCCTCCAAAGCCGACTCACTCAGCCTGTTCCTCATGTAGTTTTTGACTATGCGCATGTGTGAACTGTTCAAAAGAGCTCTCTGCTGATTGGCTTAGCAGTGAGGGTGACCAGCCAATCACAGCAAAGCACACAAGTGTGCTTTGGTTACTGCTCGCAAAATGGTGGCATCAACAAACGATCAATTCCCGCGCTGTCAAACTTTTATTGTGGTGGAATTTAATCGGGGCGGAGGTAATTTAAACGTGGCGCAACGATTGAAATGGGGGGGGGGTTCCCAAACGGGGCGGGCGCGCCCGGTTTGCGCAACGTAGAGAGGGGCCTGATATGTATCTATATTTCTAGAAATGTAGCGCAATTCGTTTGCGAGATATGAGAGTTAATACACTTCCATGCCGCCTATAGCCAAATAGTGTATGCGGGGGGGGGGGGGGTTAATAGCCGTTTACAATGCGCCAGTACAGGCGGGCGCGGTTCGAACATTTAATCATCTGTAATTCACTTCTAAGGAATATCTACATTGGGCACCCCCTCTAATATTTATAGTACTGCCATAGGCTACAACTGTGCCAAGTTTGATGCTTTTGTCAGCTCTGTAACGATCATGAAGCTAAGGGACCAGACTTATTGACTAATAATAGGGTTCATAGGGTCTATGTCCCCCAGGGTACTGCCGGAACGTACCCTGGGTACGGTCCGGTATACCGGAACGTGCCCTGGTAACTATCTGAGATGGTTAGGGTTAGGGTTTGGGTTAGGGAGTAGGCGTAGGTGACTCCCTAGACTCGTTAGTGGAGTAGGCGAGGTACGGTCCGGTATATTAGATTACTAGTTACAGTACCAGCAGAGTACCGCTGAAGGGGTCGTTGTCGTATCAGGTACTACAGATATGTAGCCGAGGTACATATATGTAAACACAAAGTGTACCAGACTGTACTACAGAACTTGTACTTCGCATACACAACGCCCCTTATTGGCACGCACGTGTATGTGTGTTAATGTAAACGTCGCTGATTTACCAATTTTATGATTAGTGGCGTCATGCTCTGGAAAACATTACAAAAGAGAACTGTAACAAAATACAAACCACTGATCTCTATAATAAAATCAGTTATTTATAGAGATCAGTGATGCTGCCATCAAGGAGGCTGCCATTATTTTTTGTGCGTGCTGCCATCTATGTTCAACAAAATGGAAATTTATGTACAACCCGCAACCGCTGCGCAGACCAGCCAGTACACAATCTGGCTACGTTAGTGTGTTAGCGCATGCGCAATATCTCACCAGGGGAGTTATATTTTGTGATGAATAT
>NW_014579375.1:5805-31213 GCF_000485595.1 Priapulus caudatus
CCCCCTCCTTCTCCACCAGCTTCTCCCCCTCCTCCTTCTCCACCAGCTTCTCCCTTCTCCCCCTCCTCCTCCACCAGCTCCCTTCTCCCCCTCCTTCTCCACCAGCTTCTCCCCCTCCTCCTTCTCCACCAGCTTCTCCCTTCTCCCCCTCCTCCTCCACCAGCTCCCTTCTCCCCTCCTTCTCCCCTTCCTCCTTCTCCACCAGCTTCTCCCGCTCTTCCTTCTCCACCAGCTTCTCCCTCTCCTCCTTCTCCACCAGCTTCTCCCTTCTCCCTCTCCTCCTCCACCAGCTCCCTTCTCCCCCTCCTTCTCCCCTTCCTCCTTCTCCACCAGCTTCTCCCGCTCCTCCTTCTCCACCAGCTTCTCCCCTCCTCCTTCTCCACCAGCTTCTCCCTTCTCCCCTTCCTCATTCTTCACTAGCTTCTCCCTACTCCACCTACTACTACTAGTACTACTCTAAACTTCCTCCTCCCTCCCCCCTCCATACACTGCTCCTTCGCTACCCTGTACCAGAACTACGAGAGTGCTGACGATGTTCCACTGATACTCCCGAAACGCCGATAGACCGCGTAGCGCTATATCTGGCGGTGGCGTTTGCAAGTTAATTTACGACGCTAAACCTAATGTTTACCCACATTTCAAACACAAAAATGACCAACCGGTCGCTGTGCCTGTGGCTACGACACTTGACGGAATGTCACAACTACACGGCAAGGCCAATTTTACTTCTAATGATTTCTAGACGTCCACGAGGCATCTAACTTGCGTGCATAATGCAAATTATTGCACTCTACTACTCTAGTCTCTAGCAAAAGTAGATAATAACACATTGTCTATTGTGTTATTATCTACTCTTGTCTCTAGACAGTATAGTGCTATGCCATAGTGTAGTGCTTGGACAGTATATGCCATAAAAAAGTCTCAATCCAAAAAAAGGCCTTTTCTAAAACGAATAGACGGTAAACAATTTGCGGAGACTTACTGTTGTATGGCACCTGTAAGGAGAGTGAACCAGTCTAACTCAATCATTGGTCAACGCATAGCCATTGGCCAGTTTGTGATTCCCTGCACCACCTTGTGGCGAACATAGTAAATAGGTAATCTGCCATTCCTCTAATCTACGAAACCTGTGTAAAACTAAAACCAAATCGAAATGACGGCTGTTAAAATGCAGTACTGCGGTTCGTGAGATATATTTAAATTTTATCACGCATGTTTTGTAAACAAAAAGCGCTTTAAAAACAATATGCGGGACGGGTAGTGAAAGTGAGTGGCCTCGTTTTGACCCGGAACAAAATGGCGGTCCCTGAATACAGATTTTCTAAATTTGATAGGAAAAGTTATTAAATATCGTTCGTGTCGTGGTCAATCGCAAATCATAAAGCAGCTATTGCAAGGAAATGCGATGTCAGAGATGAGTACGCAGTAGAGTCTGGCGGGATAGATCCGTTAATCGGCTGAAATGTGAGTTCTGTGTGACCTCTCCCATGATGCTAAACATACTTTTAAGTTTTACATAATCCACGAAAATTCGTTTAGATTGGTGACTGTGGTACTGTGTGCTGTGGTAGATGAGGCTCAGTGAGGGTGACACAACTCCGCAGAAAGGACTGCTTGAAAACGGAAACATGGCCGCATTGACGTTAGTCAACAATAACGTCAATGCGATGAACTTCACCGAAAATCAACACGGAAATGTCATTTTGGAACGACTAAAGCAGCAGAAGGACGCGGGAAGGTTCTGCGACGTCGTGCTACACGTTCAGGGCCGGCAGTACCAGGCGCACAGAAACGTGCTCGCCGCCTGCAGTCCGTATTTCGACTCCATACTTAAGGTTCACCACATCGTCAAGGAGCAGCTGACGATAACATGCCAGAACCACGAGGTTTTCCAGCTCCTGCTCAACTACATGTACACGGGCAACGTCGTCATCGACAAGCACAACGTCTCCGAGCTGCTGAAGCTTGCCAACCACTTCCTCGTCTCGAAGCTGAAGAGCTACTGCGCTGAGTACCTCGACCGGTACCTCGACGTCACCAACTGCCTCAGCGTCAAAGAACTCGCCGAGAAATACAACATGCCCGCGCTCGTCAAAAACGCGACGCACTTCCTGCACAGCAACGTCGCCGAGATCCTCGAACACGGAGAAGTTCTCGCACTCGCCGCTCCAAAGATCGAGACGCTCCTCTCCGATAAGAACGTTGTCGTCGACCAGGAGCGGCTGATCCGCTTCATCGTGCGCTGGATCAAGCACGACGTGGGCACGCGCGATCGCGACATCCGCGCGCTGCTTGCGCTTGTCTCGTGGAAGCGCGTCCCTGACGGCTTTGTCGTGCGACAGCTGGAACGCGACCCGCTCTTCAAGGAGAGTCCGCGCTGTCTCTTCATGACGCTGCAGGCGCTGCGGGAGAACGGACTCCCACTGGGGAAGTACGAAAACCTCCTCGTAGCGCTGGAGGAGAACTGCGGCGTCGACCTGCAGCATTGTGATAACGACGTGTTCATCAACCTTGCCGTGTCGGCTGCCGTCGCCGGCGGCGGCGTGAAGGTTCGTAAGGACGAGAACAACGTGAACAACAACGCGAACAAGAAGTTTGAGTCGTCGGCGGCAGCGGTGCAGACGAACGGCTGGCCGCAGCGCAATCTCAACAACAACTCGCTCGTCAAGGAATCTCAGACGCGTGCCAATGGCTCTCAGTCACCGCACAGAAGGTAGCGTGCAGGGTGTGTGTGCGTGCATGTGTGTGCGTGTGTGTGATGAGTGTGAACGCGCGTGCACAGGTCGAGAGAGCAGACGATGGCAGAAACGTTAAACATAAACATTCGCAGATCTATGTTTGTCTGTTTCACAGGCACTTGGGACGTCTCAATAAAACGAAAAATGTAAACACGAAATGTATTTACTACGAAAGTCTTAATGTTTCTCTACTCTATTTCGCCTATTATTGCCGATAATGACTTGTAAATGCTGTTCAAATGCTCATTTGCAACACACAAGTACACCGCACGCCCGCCCTGTGCACAAACAACATGAATAAGAGAGGTTGTATTTAATAGAAGGCTCTCTTATTCATGTTGTTTGTGCACAGGCCGGGCGTGCTGTGTACTTGTGTGTTGCAGATGAGCATTTGAACGGCATTTACAGGTGATTATCAGCAATAATAGGCGAAATAGAGTAGAGAAACAGTAAGACTTTGGTAGTAAATACATTTCGTGTTTACATTTTTTATTTTTATTGAGACATTCCAAGTGCCTGTGGTCTGTTTAGTACTGCCCATCCGATTCACTGGCTTTTTAATGAGAAAACTACAAACTGTTGAACGTTTCGCCCGGTAGTCGGGGGGGGGGGGGGTCGGGTGGGGGAGGCACTTCATTCTCGTAAATCACAATTGTCATAGTTTGTATTGCCATGGCGACACTATGGGGGAATTATTATTAGTTTCGTCCGTGCGTTTAGGATGCTAACTAGTAATTAGACGTGATTCAAACTCGGTTGTTAATCATGGTATTAGCCAGGAATGAGTATTGTGGGAGTGCAGAAAAAATATTTGGGAGTGCAATTTTACAGATGTACACGGCTTTAGATCAATATTTTAGGCCGTGTTACACATTTTTGGCCGTGCAGTTTCAAAACTGATCGTGCAAATCACGGCTGCATGGCTCGCTGGCTAATAAGTTGGTGTTAAGTGTGTGCAATAGATTGTGGAATGTGGACCTTTAGGGTATACTAGATAATAATGCGTGCAACAATTAAACCTAAGTTCTTTGCCTGTACATTTCAGAAAGAATGTTACTCCTATCAAACTGCGGATTGCCAAGCAACAGGCTCTGCAACAACAGCAGCAGCAGCAGCAGCAGCAGCAGCATGGGTCGACGCCGAAAAGGAAGCCAGGGAGACCACGGAAAACCACAGCGACGGACGACAGCCTAAAGCACAAAAAGATCACCAAAAATAACCACCAGGTACATGGCTGCAGTGCATTATCAGATATAGTGTAACCTTATTCATACATAAACTCTAGCTATCATTTAATTGTTGCTAAGTTCAACATACTGTGTTAGTGTTTTTAATGTGAGATGTTTCCACTATGTAAGGTTAGTGAGCTAGATTAATTTTTGTGAGGGGGAAAAACGAAAAAACCCAGGTAACAGTGTAGTGATACTAACCATAAATGCGATTAGAATTCATATAATATGTTACCGTTTGTAAATGCAATACATTCTGAGCGTATAGTTTGATATTGCATCAACCGTAATACCCATCACTACACTAAGTCTGCTTAGTCTATAAGGATTCTGCATGTTAAAATTACATGCCGGTGGGCGATTTTTCAAGATGAATCGATTCGAACGTGAATCGTGTTTTGCATAGTTGGAGGACGTGGAGTCTCCGCCGGAGGATGAGCATCATCACGAGATCCTCGTTAACGGACGCGGTCCCGGCAGCGACTACGATGACGCCCCGGACGACGAGCTGTCCGACAACTCCTCCTTGAGTCTCGACGAAGTCGGAAAACCCAGGAAGAAACGCATGAAATTCAACGACGGCAAGTTTGCTTGGCATCTGTGCCATCCTAATCCTCTGTCTAGCTATCATAGTGTGTCGATTTTCGAATTAGCAATTCTGCGACTGACCCTAGCTAGATATTTAACGAGTCAAGAAAGATTTTACCGCGAATGTATTTCAATTTTGTTACGGTCGTACGTGAAAATACCCACGATGCAGACTGCAGACATAATTTTTTAATACACGGTCGTTAGAATTTTAATTAATAGCAGCAGGCGTAGGTGCACGAGATCGACATGTGCTCGTCGTCACGGCGCGCGAAAGCAGACGTTGAGCGACGTGCGTCGATCGTGTTTTCCAGGTCTGGAGAACGGCGGCGGCAAGGATGGGATGAAGTGTCCCGACTGCTGCTACATGGCTCACAATCAGACGCGCCTGGACCAGCACCGCGACAAGGCGCACTCTCGCAACACCGTCTACCACTGCAGCATCTGCGACTTTGACTGCAAGTGGAACCGCGAGTACTACATGCACATGAAGACGCACTTCAGCGGACCGCCCTTCAAGTGCGACCAGTGCGACTACAGCACCGATCGCATCCAGCCGATCCTCTCGCACCGCATGAAGCACACCGACGAGAAACCGTTCGAGTGCACGGAGTGTGAGTACCGCTGCCGCACGAAGAACAACCTCACCGCGCACATGCGCTCGCACACGGGCGAGAAGCCGTTCCGCTGCGACGAGTGCGGCCGCTGCTTCGCGATCAAGTCGACGCTCGACCAGCATCTCGTGACGCACAGCGACGACCGGCCGTATCTCTGCGACACGTGCGGATTCTCCACCAAGTACCAGTCGCACCTGATCGCGCACAAGCGCATACACACGGGCGACGTCTACACGTGCCAGTACCCGAAGTGCACGTACTCGTCGCCGAAGAAGAGCCAGCTGAAGGCGCACATGCGCACGCACGCCGCGATTCGCTCGCACGTGTGCGCCGCGTGCGGCCGCGGCTTCGTCGAGAAGAGCCACCTGGTGAGACACGAGCGCATCCACCTGGAGGAGAAACCGTTTCGCTGCGCGCTGTGCGAGTACGGGAGTTCCCGTCGCGACAAGCTCAAGGAGCACGTCGCCAAGCACCACGGCGACGCCGCCACCGCGAGGGCCCCATACAAGGCGCGTCGGCAGCGGCGGCAGAACTACGACGCGGCGGCGGCGGCGGCGGCGGCGGCGTTCTCGCTGCAGCCTCCGCCGTCTCAGGTCGTCACGCAGCTGTCGCCCTACCTGCAGAGTCCGCCGCCGCCGCCGCCCGCGGGCCTCCCCGCGTCCGCCGACACCAGCCCCCCGCAGTCGCTGTCGTCGATGGGCCAGCAGACGAGCCCTCAGACGTCCGACTACCAGTTTGATGGGATGGAGGCGGGTGGAGGCAGCGACGACGCTCCCGAACACAAGGTGTTCGACCAGCAGGTGGCCGACGTGACGACTCACGTCATCGACAATATCAGCGTGCAGCAGATGGCCGTCGACATGACGCGCGGCAGCCTGGAGATGGCGCCACGCGCGTCCATCGACATCCCGCGCAGCCTCGCGATGGAGCTTGACCCTCGCATCGTGCAGCAGATGCAGCAGCAGCAGCAGCAGCAGCAGCATGAGATGGAGCGGGGGCTGTCCGGCTCGCTCGCGGGCATGTCGCAGGCTGGCTACCCCGGCCAGCAGTGCGACTTTGGAGGTTTGTCGGCCTTCATGGCTTTGTTTTGAACAGCAGTGGTCGATTCCCTGTAATCGCGCTTGGTTGGTTTTTGTCGCGCGTCGGTGCGACGGTGGTCGACGCCCCCTGTTGGCGGCTCGCCCCATTGTTTTCAGGCTGGCGGAAGCCGCTGCTAGTCTCGGTGTGGGAGGCGGAGATTTGCCGGGTCTTGGTACCGAATAGAGACTCGGGGGATGGTAACATAGCAGCTCGCACATCGCTTACGCTGCCGGTTGTACGGGATGCGAAGGTGGAGAAGGTGCAGTCCCGGGTGCGTTAATACCGCATCGGAGTGTGTGTAGTGTTCGCTACACAGCAGTCGCGGCTAGGTGCACAGTTTTACTGCCTAGCAGCAGTGGTCGTAAGCTAGCGAATGGTATTACCTCCCACACCCTTTGGTTTGCGATGCTCTGTGGAGAGAGCAGGTAGATGTCGGTGGTGCTGCGTGCAGACCACACGTGGCGCGAACACAGTGTGCGTGCACGTGTGGCGCTCACGCAGTCACCAAGTTGTGGTTTGAGAAGGCAGGAACACGTCCGTTTCCTTAGCTGGAAGGTCGACTGTGGCTGGAGTTTTCATGTTTGGCGGTCATCGGGGCGAAACAGACAAAACTATCTGCCGTGAGGTTGGAACAACGTCACCCACCGGAAAGCTTGGTCGGTACGCGGCCGAGTCGGTACGCGGGCGAGTGGATTTTACTTTTGAACTATTTTGATACCGAATTGAGAATTTATCATGATGTTTACGTGTTCGTGCGAATGTGAGTGTAAGCGTTCGCGTCGCGTTGAGGAGCGAGTGAGGTTTGACGTTTGGTCAGGGATTGACGTGGCCAGTCACAGGTGCGATGGCACTCCTTGCCGAGACGACTTGTCATGGCAGAGTGAGGTAGCAGCTTGGTAGACGCTCCGGAGGAATTATTCAAGCTCCACTTGTGGGCGAGAGACGACGGTGATGGCAATCGATTTTCTCTTGTGTAGAAGCGAACTGTGAAAGGTTGTCTGTCGTAGAGAGAGAGCATTGTTCCACGCCGTCGGTGCTCCTGATTTTTTTTCGCGATGGTTTTGGTTTGGAGGTTCGACGACACGTTAGAAAGTTGCCCGGTATCGTTAAGCTTAGTGATTCCTGAAGGCAGACTTTCTAGTGAGTGCATTTTTGGAAGCTGTGGCACAGGATGTCTTTCCTGTCTCTGCCACTCGTTGGTTTCTACGAAAAAATATCTAGTCCATATTGTATTTAGTCGGAAGTCTTTAGATGTCATTTTTATTTTCCCTGAAGTAAATCGCTATATTTTGCTGTCGTCGTGGAAACGTGATGTGTATCAAGTGATTGTGATTTTTCGGTGTATGTTACTTTTCAGTATAACTTCTGGATATGATAGTATATTGATACTAGTACTCGGTAGGTAGGTATTACTCATGGCTCACTCTATTTGACGGACCCTTGGTTGTAGCAGATCATCATTACACGCTAGGAAAGTGAGATTTGCTTAAGAATGTGGTACCAACTGGTAGCTATGATAATTGATAAAGTTTGTATGGAAAGTTTTATGTTAGATTTGAGTATGGTTTCATTTATTTTGAATGATGTGTAGATGGTGTGTTAGTAGCAGCTATATGATAGGACGTGAGGCATTACAGAGCCATCTGTAGATAGTTAGTCAACATGATTCCAAAGAATATAGTCATTATTGGCCACTGAAATGTCATTTAGATGAGGTTCAGTATGTGTAGTTATGATTAGCATGACAAAATATGTATTAACAATGAATGGTTCTTGTGTTATGTGGATGTGTATATTTGCCATGTAGCTTTTATATTTAAAGATATATATAGAGAAAAATAACGTTTTCGGAGAGTGAGATTTAAATTTAATACGAGATCATAGTTTAAAGATTTACTGTAGTCGTACTGAAGATCTTAGAAGAACTGCGAGAAAAGCAGCAGTATTGTGCCCCACATTAAGCCAAAGCCATGCTAGACACCCTAGAGGGTCTTATTTGTTGACCTTTGACTTTAGAAGAAAGTCATTGGTACCAGAGAGACCGGGTGAGAGGTAGAGAGAGAGACAGGGTGAGAGATAGAGAGAGAGAGAATGAGAGAGAGGGAGCTATTTGAGATAACGATGCCTGTTAAGTTTTTAATTTATTACGTATATTCAGGATAATTTATTTGATGTTGACGAGGTCACGTGGCGTTTACGTTTTTTGAATGTCTCGATGGTTAGAAGACTGTTTTCATCCAGTTACTGGTTGTGTGGTTTTTAGAGTTTAAAACGTTGTCGCCGTATTGCGGACGGTTGGAGGTCGCGAATCGCGATTGTACTTAGCAATGTTTGGATGAGTTGCATTTTTTGGGTAAAACATGACGCACGACCGATGACAGTTTTCGCACACAGAGTACTCCGCGATTTACGATCTGTGATGGCAACAAGCTCACGACTACTGTTGTACCACGATTCCACGGTCTGAAGGCATGCATACACGTGCGTGCGTGCGTGCGTGAGCATGTAAGAGAGAGAGAGAGAGAGAGAGAGAGAGTGATGATTATCTGTCCCGATCGCTTTCAATCACAAGTCACTGTCAAGGTCACGGCGAGCGTCGTTATTTTTGTACTCTTAAACCTGAGATTTGGTGGAGGAGTTTTTCAGATTCCGCCATTTCACGATTAGGTGTCGCGTTTACGTGTTCTAAATTGTCGAGCTATCGATGGCTGTTTAGTAGTTGTTTACTAGCTGAAGATCGTTTGTTTACGTCTTGGTGTCATGCTTGAAATGTAGACTAGACCCGAGTTGGGCGTTTGCGTTTCGGGCGGTTTTGCGGAGGACACGTGAGTGTTGTTGTACACGTGAGTACACTTCAGAGATTCAGCGGTTTGTTTTTCCTGACTGACAGAGAAAATGTTTTATCTCTACTGTAAGGATATTCGCGATGGATATATGAATGCATACGGTAGCCTCCCGCCAGCATCTTGTAAATGTAGCGTTATTTGTATTGCTTACTTTGGCATGAGATCTGTGAAGCTTGCTTTACGGCCACCGCGTGTGACAGATCCTCGCAGATTTTTATTTGCATGAAAGGCACTCATCCGAGACGATTTTAAGCGTGTTCTCCGTCAATTGTTTTAAGAGCTTTCTCCGTCAGTTTTTTATGTGTCAGGCTCACATTGGTTTTCATCTGATGCTGAGTGATGGCAGCATCAGTAAATGCATGCGTACTCTACACCACGATGGGTCCAGGTGTCTAGGACTGCTACAGATGCTTTCAAGTCATCGCTAAGAGCAGCATAGCATCTTCGATGTTTGCTCTCTCATCGAAGTGGTTCGTTAGGTTTGTGTTCCGTCGGAACGTCCGAGTGAGCGTCGTTCAGTGTGCTGTTATAGAGGGCGCTGCTGACGCGTTGAGATGTCATGTCTTCCTCCCTGACCTGCTTGCTGTTCAAGGTCGAGGAAGGTCACTGGGTTTATGATGAAGCTTATTGGTTGCTTATTGCATTTATGCGATCCCCCTTTACCCAATGCTCGTTTGTATATGGATGTGTTTTGCTGTATGATGCGCACAGTTTATTTTATTCTCATTATAACCCGTTCTGGTCGACTCTTGATGTGCTTATTGCTGTTTCTTCGTATTTGTCCCTCCTGCATGCATCCCCTCCCCGTCTTCCCTTTTTCGCTTATTTGTTTCAAGCGAGCTTTGTATTTGAACGCCCCTGGTGCCTGTTCCGTACAGTGGAAATTATTTACGAGTTGTCAGTGCTATGTGTGTTTTAGCCTGTAATGAAGGCAACGGTTAAGTCGAGTTGGCCTGATAATTCTTGCAATGCCGGGCAATGTAATAGCGTAGCAGTGTTCATCGTATATGGTTGTGACAATATCGGTGCGCTTTGTCAAGTATATATATATATATATATATATAAATATATATACACACATATATATATGTATATGTATGTATGTATATCACGATTCTTTCTACTTATATGTGTAAGATTGTGGGTAATGTAAAATTGTACTTTTAACTAACACTGCCTTTACCGCCTCCTCGTGCAAGCAGCATTTCTTCCCGTGCCCACTCCAGCACACCTCCCTCCGTCTCTCTATTATTCGTCCTCCCCTACTGCTCATGTGTGAACACCCACTACTCCGCTGTTTTATGCTGCTTCGGGTGGTTCTCCCCCATTTTTGACATCGGTCGTATTTGAATATCGTGCCACTGTTATTGACTCTTACAGAGTTTATTGAATGTTGGTGTAGCGTCATCGTTTCTTATATTCGTCACACAGTGTCGCCACAGTCAGCGCTGGGCCGTGGAGGCGGGCCTATATATCACACGCACACACAAACACACACACACGCACGCACGCACGCACGCACGCACGCACGCACACACATGCATACACACACGCACACACGCGCGCACACACACACACACACACACACACACACACACACACACACACACACACACACACACACACACACACACACACAACACACACACACGCACACACATGCATACACACACACACGCACACGCACACGCACCCACGCGCACACCGCGCCACACACACACACATACACACATACACACGCGCACACACCCACACACATACGCACGCACGCACGCACGCACGCACGCACGCACACTGCACACACACACACACACACACACACACACACACACACACACACACATACACAGAGAGAGAACAGTTCTTCCACTTCAGAAGTTATTTTTATGAGAATTTTTAAGATTAGTTTTAAATAGGGTTTTAGCCAACGTGAAATCGGTATCAAGACCGTGCTGGGGTGGGGGGTTGCAGGGCCGGTGGGTGGGTGGGGCTGGGAGGTTTCTGTAAGAGGGGAGTTGATGCATATAGTTGCAGGAGGAGAGGGGGGAGGGGGTTGATCAGAGAGAGGGTCCCCGCCCCGTGCTGACTGAGGCATTTAGCGATTTATCGACTGTGTACATTTGTAAATGTAGTAGAACGGCGTATAGATGTTGTACAGCTATAGTATATGTACCGGACAGTAATGCCGTGTTGTATTGTTAATATTATTATTATTATTATTTATTATTATTAACCCACGCCAAATTTGCTAAACCTGGGCGCGCGTGCAGTGCGGCCCATAGACGGCTTAGCTTTTATTTTTGAATAGATTTCTGGTGTTGAAGTCGGGATTTCGTGATTTCGCGATTTGTGAGAGCATGATTTCGACGTAGAGGTACTGAACATTTTCAATGGTGTATCGCTTGCGGGGTGGTGTCAGAATCGCGTCCCCCCTCATCGTTTTCTCCGGCGAGCGTTTACGTGCATGACTTTGCCAATGGCCAAGGGTCTTAACTCGTGCTTTTAACGTTTCTCTTTACGTTTGCTCACACTCGCGTCCGATTTGGCGATTATGAACCTTTGAACACTGATATATGGTAGACTCTCGAACCGGTTTGTGTGGGGAAACACTAATTTTTGTTGATCGCAGGGTCAAAATACGAAATAGAATTTATACACGTGGGTTAAGCTCATTTACAATGGACCCCTTTGCATTTTCCCAAGACTGCAATGATAAGTAAAAACGTCTTGTCTGTCGTAATTCATCAGGTCTTGCAGTGTTTATATATACGCCTTATCCTTCCGCAATATCTTACCCGGACGTGTCATGATGCATTTACCACTCTAACATCGCTACAGATTTAAGATGGCTACATGTTGCTTCCGTAACATCATTAAGTTTTGGAACATATCCCTTCTAACACCTTATTGGTAAGTGATCTATTCGCAATCATAGACATAATTATCATACAAATGAAATCATCAGAGTTGATTTTACTCAATTATATTTATTGTGCATTATTCCCCTTTTTATTTATTTATTACAGGTATTTACAGAGTATAGCTAAGGATGCATTCTACACAGAAAACGTCACAACTTGACAGCAAACCCTAACTGAAGATAATATTATAAGGCGTGTACAATATATATATATATATATATATATATATATATATATATATATATATATATATATTATACACATGATAATATCATGTCATCATCATGATATATATATATATATATTACCTCAATTAGGACCAACTACTGTCAGCAACAAGGCTCGCACAAACTTGCACAGATCGCAATTTGAATGGCTACTAACATAATATATACAAGTGACTCTTTCTTCAGTACATGCAGGCAGGCAATAAATACAGCAATAAATCGACAGAATATTTCTCACATTCGAGAGCACATGAAGACCAATATATTAATATTATAGTAATCACAAGTCAAGTACTTGGTATACTCGACGTCGTTTACATGGAGCAGTGCAAATTGGATATACTAAACATGTCTGCTCGGAAGTGCATGCAAAAATACGAGGCGAAATATTTCTAGCTTGCATGCACGTCCAGCAGAAATATCTATATATTAACACAATTCACACGGTATCAACCACTCCAGAGCGAGTTCTGTGTGACTTAATTGGAGACCTGTGGTGCAACAATGTGCCACACACATATCGCGCGCTTTCATGTAAGAATAGCTTATAAATAATGATAAGAGAATAACACGCATGCTATTGAAATCTGCTATAAACACAAGTTCCTGCCTGAAGATTAAGATCTAAAAGATACAGCAACAGGCGGTCACAGCGTAAATTTGCCCCTCATTTCCGAACTGCAGAACAAAGCCAAACTTGAGCATCAGCCAGCACCAGCAAGTTTTTTAGTATCATTTTCAGTTGAATACATTTTTAATTCTGCTACATAACCAATTTTGTCGTTAAATATTCCAAGGAAATGAATAAGAACTCGACCTCTGCTGATCGGTGGGTATATAGTATGATTGGTGACGATGGCTAGTGTGACAGGTTGTGCTCCGTCTGCCTGTGTTGATAACACAAGTTGTGCTTTGACGTTTATTTTTAGTCATTTCATACGCGGTGCTTATAATGTTCAATAACTTAATTACGGTTAAATATTAGTTCGCGATAAATACATTACTTTCATCGTATGTACCTGGTACACTGCATGCAAAAATAAATGTCAAAATACAACTTATTTTATCATCGCAACACGAAAGTGACTGCATTGCCTATAACAAATATAGGCAAATTTATAAAATCAGGTTTTTGGTTATTTCACATTCACAGTAAAAAGTAAAAAGTTGTACAAGACAAAAATCACCAATAATTTTACCAGCAATAATGCTGCACACCAGAGTGTTTTTATCTTTTAAATTATTCATCGTTTGCCGTAACTCAATGAGCTCTTCATCGTTTACATTACAGCCAAACATTGCCTATCTAGCGACACGCCTCGTAAATACTTGGTCTGCTTACTGAAAACAATAAATCACGAGGATATGTGAACTTCTGAAGAAATGCTGCTCGAAAAATGAAAAGAAGAAGAGATGCTACATGCTAAACCTCACGTGTATGTGTGTGCGCGCGCGGAGGGTGCATGCAGCATCAGTCCACAAGCAGCTGCTCCCAGCATATACTGGAGTTAATCACCTCACGGTCGACCCACGCCTCCCACTTGCACTTGAACTCTTCCCCAAGGTCGAGTTCGCGTCCTAACACGCTCTGCAGGTTGTTGTCGACGGGTTGGAACTCGGGGTCAAAGGTCGTGGTGGCAGCACTGTAGCGGCGGTTGTTGAAGCGATCGACGCACGCCCGCAGCGCGCACTCTTCTGCCTGGAAGTCCCACGGCCGCGCATCCACGTCTGCAACAGATGGAGCCACTTACACGCGAGCGACGGCAGGGACCTCGCCCTAACGTGGCGAGTCTACCGTTTACTTCATCAATGTACATCTAGGACTTGAGTCTACTTTTCAGAGTTTACGCATTACTTAGTAACGAAAGTTTGGCGAAACACATCTTCTACTTAACTTTTCTACTGATGAGGGGCGGAACAGTTGCCACGACGACGATCCTGCTATTATGGACCAGCAAGTTAACGAGGAAACCACAGGAACGCGTGAGAACAGGAGCGTCCTGGTGTTTACATCATTTATCAGCCGGGCCAACGGGATTGTGAAACCCGTTGCTGTGACAACGCTGTCACGCGCGTAACAACGTTGTTGCTCACCGTTTCCAAACGCCCAGTCGTCATTGAGTCGATGACGGACCTTCTGGTAGATCGCCGACATGGTCTTCATGTTGCTCTTGCGCCACTGCCGACCGAGGTACTTCGTCTGCGCCTTCAGCAGCTTGAGAACATAGAGCTGCATCATCACCTGCTTCACCTTCAGCGCCCTCTTCAGGATGGGAGCGGACTTAAACACGACCAACATCTGCAACGGCGACGAAACGCGTGAAAAAAATTATCCGGTATCGGGGAGCAAATCGTGCAATGTCGTGAAATGTGCGAAGAATACTATCACAAGAAATTGTATGAAGAAATATGAACAAGATGTTGTGAAATATGCTAAGTCGACATCCGTCTATTTGCGGCGGAGGGGAACATCTCGAAAGGATGGGATTTAGCCCAAGAGGAGCAAGACTTCAAAGAAGAATGGTAGTTCCGATAGTTTCACTTAGAAGGCGTTTACGAACCATCGTGCGAGAATGCTTCCACTTTGTGAGCTTGTTGAGAATGCGCAAAAGATTGATGCAGGAGTAGAGATTCCTCCAGCAGTACTGCGCCATGTCACCAGGTGTTGCCTCCTACAATGCGTCGAGTGGCGACACGCAAATAAACACATTAACCCGATATCCACGTCGATGCATCGTTAACGAGGCGGCGTTGAACGTGTTAAATGCAGATATTGGGCGGAGTCGCTACCTCCATCCCAGTTTCTATATCACACCATCCCACCACTTCACCAGGTGATGTCACAGAAGTTAATGCAAGGTAATCAAGGACTCTAGAGCGACTGCAGACATACAACGCCAATGCTGCTAAGGTGGTCGCTGCGATGGCAATGCTCGGCCAGTGCTATCACGTACCAGGGTGTCCGCAGTGAGCTCCGGTTGATCGCCGATCACGCACCGTGGGTAGTCTATGAGAGAGATTCTGCAGGAAATGCGGACAATGATTTCTCACTGTTATTCGGCTAACAAAGGATGAGGTCAACTGTATTGCAACGTACACCGACTTGTAGGAATTTCATCCATGCCTATTGCATGCCTGACTAGATTCACCATTAACGCATATCAAAGAAGTAACTAATTCTAATGGATTTCTGAATCTTGACAAGAAATTTAGATTAAATTTGATGAACAACTTTGCATGTAACAATGAATATTATTAATTGTTAATTATTTATTACAAAAGAATAACAATTAACAACAACAACAAAAATATAAAAAAATTAATAAAAAAAAAAATTTAAAAAAAAGAACAACAAGTAACAATGCAGTCCTACGCGATACTCACGTGTTTTTCGCTGTAATGTATGCCATGATGTTTTGGTTGAAGAATTTCAGCACCAGAGGTATACAGTTTGCAAAGACCAGATGTTGACTCATAAACTCAAACTGTAAGTACGACAGGTGTAAAGAACATGTAGTCCAACATACGAAGCATGTCAACATTACAGGGTGCGAACGAGAGTCCGGAGTCAAATACTCCCTGATTTGACATATGCAGGAGTCCGTGTGACTCCCTGAAAATTCTGCCATACTAACTAGTTCGTTCCGGAGCACGGCATCGCGGAATTACTGAATTTTTTCAGCTAATGTCCAAAGAAAATTTGGCAATAATGCATGAATCTTAAAAATAAGCACATGCGTTATTGTTAATATCTTTAATTTTGAACCTCAGACTGCGGACTCCCTCATTTTGCTGCGTACTCCCTCTTTTTGAGGGTAGGGAGTCCGTTGGGCTCGCTTGTTCAAAAGTTAATTTCTACCCCTGACATTACATCCAAGAAGGGAATCACTACCTTCAGCACACCCTTCCAATTCCAGCCTTAAACAAAGATAAGGCTACATGAAAATACAACCACCTTGCATACACCGTTGCAAAACTGACGTGCAATACACGCGCACGAACCACACATGTAATGTACATCGAACATGCGCACTGCTTCATGAAGGACTAACACAAGCAGCACATTAGGCGAGAATTTTTTATTTTGTTGGTTTACAGATCCGCCGACCCAAATTTTCAAGAAAAAATAAAAAAATAAAAATTGAAAATCTGAAAATCTTTCTTCTTTTTTTACCCTACCGAGTCAACAACAACAACAACAAAAATTCTGTAAACCAACAAAATAAAAAATGGTGGCCTTAGTACTGCGGGCACGCGCCGCGCACGGCCAAGCGCTAACCTGATAGATGTGGTTGATCTTGAAGTGCTTCAGCAGCAGCAGCAGGATGGAGGAGATCGCCTTGACGATGATCTCCTTGTGACGATTCACGTCGATGCCCAGCTTCATCGACTGCAGGACGGTCATGCTGCATCGCGACGAGAGAGAGAGAGAGCGGTCACGGTGAGACCCAACACGACACGATACATGACCTGCCCACAGACACCTCTCCCCCTCAGACACCTCGCACACGGCTGGGGACTCACCACGACACGATACATGACCTGCCCACAGACACCTCTCCCCCTCAGACACCTCGTGCACGGCTGGGGACCCAACATGACACGATACATGACCTGCCCACAGACACCTCTCCCCCTCAGACACCTCGTGCACGGCTGGGGACTCACCACGACACGATACATGACCTGCCCACAGACACCTCTCCCCCTCAGACACCTCGTGCACGGCTGGGGACTCGTGGTTTTGTTACTAGTCTAGTTAGTTCCGAATGGAAGGTTGAGTGTTTGCCTCATCATAATCTAATTACTATTGATGATCAGGTTGCTTTACTACATGACTAGTTTGATTATATTCACTCTTGATATATATATATATAAACATAGACAGACAAATATTTTAAACCACGAGTAGAGTACAGCAACAACGAGTATCACTCAACAACACAACACAACACAACACAAACGCCCTTAAAATAGCACTTCAATCGTTGCTGCGATTCTCGACACACGCACGCACGCACGCACGCACGCACACATCCATGCATGTATAATATACGCACGGCATTTCCTCTGGAAGAACATCAGCCATGATGTTGATCGAGTCAGTCTTGGCTTTGGACGTTGGCGCTGCCGCTAAGAGGATCTTTAGCAGAGCAATCTGTAAGAGAAAGCCACACGGCTAGGCACAGCTGAGCTGCTACATACATGTCGTACGTTGTCATCTTTGAGATGGAAGAAATTGGAGGAGTTCAGAACAAGAACGAGTATTCTGTACCTGGAGTTCATTAAACATGATGCACTGATATTAAAGAACTGTTCACAGTTCATACACACAGAACATGTGTTCCTCATAGGTTTTCTCTGAAGCTCATGTATGTAAAAGATCGGTTCAGACATGTTGGCAGCTAACTGCGGGTGTATTACGTTAATTATAATAATGGTGATCAATAATGACATTTTTTTGGGTAAATGATCGTCTCTAGCCCTGTTCATTCCTTTGAAAAATATCGCAAGAGCAAATGTTTTTTGTTTCCTTTATGAGTTTAATGGTCATAACTTATAACTTACGCATGTCCTGAGTTATCTTGGTGCGAACATTACCGGCATTATAGGAAAATCATCCTAGCCGATTTCCCCAAAAATGTACACAAGATATTCAAGATTCAACACACGGATGCAGGAGAAACTCTGCCTAGCTCACCATGTACTGTGCAAGACTAGGCAGCGTGTGTTGGTAGAGCAGCTCAGTCGGACTGTCCATCACATTGCACTCCGGCTTCGACATCGGATGCTTAGCTATCTCCTCCTCTCTCTTAACCTGCACCTCTGCCAGTGAGACGTACAGATGCTGCAGCGAATAGAAGAAAACCAGCGGTCAAGCGATGGTTGACCGAGGAAGCAACCGGCAGATACGAGCAAGGGATGCGCTTTACGAAAGTATCTCCGACAGATGTACAGAGTGTGTTCCTGACGCCTTCACACTAGTGAATCAATAAAGTAGTAATATATATATGTATAGGGTAACTAACTAGACATATACATATATAAATATATTATATACAGGGTTCCAAGAGCACTTAAGCCTGGCGGCCCCAGGCAATCGTCGACCCCGCCATCCTAAAATGCACCCACCACTCTAAATATCATAGCCCCCGAACCCCCCTAGCACGCAAACCGCCTTCGGCGATTTACAACTAGGACTGTAAAGCCAGCACCCCCATGCTATAATGAAAAAGCTTGGAGAACCCTGATATATATGTGTGTGTGTGTGTATGTATATAGTAGAAAAGTTATTAGGTTGTACGATATTCAGTTATAGTTAAAAAAATAATCCTACATTTAGTTTTACACAAGTGCTTTCATCTTTATCTTACATATGTAACTTACATTATGTAACCACTTTATTTTACATATGTATCTTACATATATATATATGTGACACTCTTACTGCTCCCGATCGCAACTTAATTGACTACGATCCCAAATGTCAGAAGTCGCGTCCAAACCATCAAAACTTAAATATCTTCACAACATAACTGACCGCTATCGCACGTATAACTGCCATCCGTTCACGCCCGTGTGTGAAAACAACCGCCATCGCGCGTATGACTGGCGGTCGTTAACGGCCGTGCGTCGTCGTAGAGACATACTCACAGCAGTGAGGACCTTGATGCCCTCGTGAATGGGTTGCGGCAGCCCCGCGAGTGACGTGCGGTCGCCCTGCACCTGGAAGCCAACAAACTTCTCGCGCGTGTAGTCTAGAAACGCGTCCAAGTCTCGCTGCCTGCAACGCAGACACACACGATACACGGTCACACAGAGATACACATACACGAATGTGTCGATGTTTGTGAACATGCCATAAGAACGGGTTAAGACAACATACACACGGTCACACACGTACACACGAAGACACACACACACAGTCACAGACGTATACACACGTATACACACGTACACATACACACGTAGACACCAGTGCGTTAGTGAATATGCCATAAGCTGGAGACCAGATGACCACTAGAGCTAGCATTGACCTTCAACACATTTATTTGTTTGGTTCAGAACGGGGACTTCTGACCACCGAGTTTGTAGAATACGTACCTGACTTTCGGAGTCCAGGGTAAGCCTTTAGCAGGAGGAGGTGGAGTCCCAGGGCAGGGTGAGTCAAGTCTTATCTCATCATCGCTGTTGTTTATCGCGTTATTGTCCATCTCTCTCGCAACCTCTTCATCCAAGCCATTCTCATCGTCATCCAAGCTCGACTGTTTGATCAAACCCTGTAAGACACGTGGTAGACGCTACAAACTAGCATCACTCCACACGCAATGATGGGGGTAAATCACATCGATTGCTTTTGCGTCTTTGCTGGTGGATTTAAACGAGCCAATATCCGAGTATATAACAACAGACTGTTTTCCATTTCATGTAGTTCTTACTCCCCGAATTTAATACCTATACAATAAAAGAATTGAAAGATTAACAAACACAAATTAAATGTGCTACACAACCTGGCAATCTGGTAAACACTTGTGAGTTACGACATAACACCTCAAACACCAGGCATGGAAACCATGTTAATTACTATATATAGGAAATATAAAAAAGTAGCACACCAATTTCTAACATACTATATATATATATAAACTACACACATAATGCACAACTGGTACTGAATGCAGGGTCTATAGACAATTTTTTACCATAAATGAAACTGAACACGGCACAACATGGCACACCAACCAGTCAATAACTGTAAGGTTATAGGTGAGATGACAGATACTACCTACCTACTATTTAGTTGTAACGTGAACAGGTGCCACTACTACTTACCATTTAATTAATTAACCAAACGAACCACCCATATGTATTTCTGATACGCTGTATATTTCGCAGTGGTTCAATTTTCGCAAATTTCACAAACGCGTTCCCGACCACAAAAATAACAGCACGCCAATAATTCATACCGAATAATACCGCATGATTCATAATTCACCAACCGCAAAATTAACCACTCGCGAAATTGTCCGTCAAGTTAGAATTCGTGAAAATATCTTTACGCGAAAAATATGGCATATACAGTACATGGTTTCCTTAACAAGTGCTGTTTGTTGCCCTGTTAACTAAGAGTAGTAAGAAATGCAAAATGTAACATTAGCCAATTAGGATTAAAAACATAAAACCATCAGACACAGGACAACGAGAGCGAAAAAACCAAGCCAGAAAACTGAAAAAATGTAAGAAAGGATTGTTATAAAAAATCTGTTAGTGAGAAATAGAGAAGTTGTTGTTAGTGTGAGACAAATAATCGTTGATCTACAGTAGGAAGCTAGTCGTGAAGTCGACCAACCGGCTCTGAATCTTCGCTCCTTGCACCGCTCAGGAAGCCGCCATTTTGATCACCGCCGTTTGCCGACTCAGCTTTCCACTGATCAGTAGCGGCTATCTTATCGCCGTTAGGATCAAGTGTAACAGCTTCATCAATGGGTGCCTATTCAAAACAGAAACAGCCATGGACCCACACGAGTGGACACGAGAAAAAATAAAAACCAACGAACATGCCGCACCTGTTGCACGTCGCGCGTTCGAAGCAACAGAAACAAGAGGACGGTGGTTTCCCAACATTGCTGAGTCCGTCTTCTTCACGTGCGACAGATACATATAAATATAATACCGGGTGTAAAATAACTCGGGGACACCAAACCTATAAAGGCCTCTAAGCGGCTAGATAAGAGAGCTATAAAGATCAAAAGCTCAATCTACTCGCTGTCTACCAACGCAATTTCATCGACTAACGAGTGCCTCATCAGCTAATATCCAGTTATAATAATGTTTGACAACACAAGCCGCACCTACCCCCTTTCTCGCTCGCACGATAGGACGGCGCTGCTGCTGCTGTTCGATCAGGTCGGCGGCCGACGCGGGCGGGGATGCCGCACGCATTGTCCTGGTAACGCTCACCGTATCTTCTGTCACGGGGCCCAATCCCTCGTCGGCCCTGTACGCGTTCTTCAACTCAAACAACTTGTGCATGCCTCCTAGCGACACCTGGTGGGAGCAATCGAAACTAATCAGATCACGAATCACTGCTACGACGAAGAACCCGAACGTATAATTTACTACGTCAGCCGCTGCCGCACGTTAACGAACTTACCAGGATTGTCTTCCAGAGTAGCAGCAAAACTTTCTTGATGGGAAAGTGAGGCGCACTACCGCTGCAGAACTTTGTAACCATGCCGAACAGAACTACGGCTAGTAGGTCGTCACCAAGGATGGGCTGACCTGCAAGCGTGTGGTAATGCGGGGTACGTGTGTCAGAACCAAAAATTAGTCTTAACGTTAAGCCTTAACGTTATCATTCTCTCATAGACTGTTGCCAGAAATAAAAATTAACCTAACATTAGCCTTAACATTATAATTTTCTCATACTCCGTTGACAGAAACATGATAAAGTTACGATAACCGCTCGTGGCGAGACCGCGTCCGTACCGAGTTCGTATCGGAACATGTTGATGAGCTGCTTGGTCGCATCGTCGTCGTCGGCTTCCTCGACTCTCGCATTCTCCACCATGATGTAGAGAACGCAGATGATGACTCGCAGATCAGTGCTGTCCGCGAGAGACACGGCCGGCTTACGCAGCGCCGCCGACGCTGCCGTGCTGTTGCTGCGCGACAAACAAGAGAGCGTCACCACGGCGATAACGAGTAGAAGGGGCATTGAGGAGGTGGTTGGTATCCCTCCTCTACTCCTGTGCTAGCTCCGCGAGCATCTTTGTGAAACAAACCGTGAACTGGGGCCGAGAAGAGCATTGTCGTGAACTTGCAAAGAGCATTGTCATGAACTTGCGAAGAGCGTTGTGGTGATCGGATGCCCACATGAATTAATCACTTGGTTCTACAGTTTCCCCCCTCTTACATCCTTGATATTGCAACAGCATCTTTATAAATACAATGTTATAATGTACTCATTTAACGCGTGTTTTACTTAGTGGAAATAACTTAGGAATGTACCATTGGACGAGGTATGATGATACTAATCCGTTAGCACGCGCGCTTGCAAAACGTTCACTCTGCTCCCATCGATCGCGTACGAGAACGTGGTGTATCGAGATGGTGACCACGTATTACTTACTCTATCTCCAAGTACAATAGTTCCACAAGAGCTGTGAACACACCACATTTGTAGAGGAGGAAGACCATATCCCGGCTTGTTTTCCACACCTCCTGCTCGCTGGAACCCTCTCCGAATACACCTGTAGAACAACATGGGAGGGAACTTTACTGCCGAGTGTGGCAGACACTATCCTATACAGAAAACACTCAGTAGCTGGTAAGAAAAACATTAGCACATTGTTGTGAGAGGGAGGTGGGGTGCTAACCATCCTACAGTAAATCTTTATTTTATGGTGCCCCAACTACATTATGTTCGTATGCCGAGAAACAAACTAGGAGGCAAATATCATGAACCGACTGAGATTCAAACCTCGACCTTTGCACGTTAGGCGGCTGAAACGGCGTGGAACGACGGTGCAACGTCACATGCAGTCGATCTGACATCATCCAATTTCCATATTATTCCACAAATCCAACTATACCTCTTTCAATACCACTTATCGCTAGAGGATGTTGAAAAACCGCAGCTTTGCATGGTGTGGACGACAGCGTGGCCAAC
This sequence comes from Priapulus caudatus, assembly GCF_000485595.1. Lineage (NCBI taxonomy): Eukaryota > Metazoa > Priapulida > Priapulimorpha > Priapulimorphida > Priapulidae > Priapulus > Priapulus caudatus. The sequence continues at coordinate 28,724 of NW_014579375.1, forward strand.
ATACCTTGTACAAGGTAGAGGTATGACCTGACGGCCTTCATTCGTTGACTCCTATCAGATATATCGGTGAGTTCCATCAATCGTAGGATGTGCTGCCGCTTCTCATCCGAGCTGAGCTCACACCACTTACTGGAAGCTATGAGAAGACTCAATATAGGGGTGGGGGGGGGAGCTTGTATGTACACTCACCCTACACTACATTACAGCCACAACTGCTCAGTGCACATGCAAAGCATCATATGGCAGGCACTTGGTATTAGGAGAAAATCCCCGTTATTTCACAGGAAACCAATTCAGAAAGGCTATCGGTTGAAAGAAAACATAACTCCAGTTATTTTTATTTATTGGAACTGAGTTTTACTTATCCTGCACAACTATTTATACTGTAATATCAATGGGAAATAATGAGAGTATCTGATGGCATTGCAACATGTTTGTTAATAATAAGTCTTTATAACATGAAAAACAATAAAAACATGGATGGCATTTGAACACACAAGATAAAGCGAACCTGGTTTATACTTACTGTACTGTTGAAGAAGCTCTTCGAAGAAAAGTTGGTTGAATTTAAACTCATTTTCCTCCGTGTAGCTGTACAACTCTAAAACAAAATATAGGTAATAACAATTAATTTAAATTTTAACTTTTCAACATTTTTGTCACTTAAGATAACATGTGTGCTATGATGTCATTTAAGCATTATTCTCTACATACCTGATATTTCTAAATGGTGTTTGTCAGCATCTTCATATAGAAAGTCTAGGTCGGGTGTGTCGGCAAACGTCTGAAAGCAACAACAAACATGTTTACAAATTGATCGAAACATGGGTCGGTTTTAGTCAGATTAGGTTGCTAATCAAAACGCAAATTAACCCAAAACACAAGTAGACGGCCATGTTGTCTGGTATTTAAATAGGTATGCCGCGAGTGAGCGAGCACCAGTTAGGCTGAGTTCCCCAGCCATGTTGTAAATATTCAATGTTGTTTCAGTCAAAACTCTGTGGATTGTGAACCATTTAGCACGAACGAAGGGCTACATGGGCAACCCCATCCTACGTAGTACAAAATTCTAATTGCCATGGCGCCACGCTGAAGTGTGGAACACCTACCCTTTGCCGTTACCCCAGCGGCAACACCTACCCTTTTTTTATTGGCCGTGGCTACGCGACCGGTTCCGGATGAGGAGCGCTAGGCTACGGCGTTCGGACATCCATCTCACACAGTGATCTTGCACACGCACACGCATGATGCGCAAGCGGGACGCTCTGCTGATTGCCGAGTGTGTGTGGGTGTGTGTGTGTGAGAGAGAGAGAGAGAGGAGAGAGAGGGAATGTGTTATGTTGTGATGCGCGAGAGAGAGAGAGAGAGAGAGAAGAGATGAGAGAGAGAGAGAGAGAGAGAGAAGAGAGAGAGAGAGAGGAGAGAGAGAGAGAGAGAGAGAGAGAGAGAGCGAGAGAGAGAGAGAGAGAGAGAGAGAGAGAGAGAGAGAAGAGAGAAGAGAAGAGAGAGAAGAGAGAGAGAGAGAGAGAGAGAGAGAGAGAGAGAGAGAGAGAGAGAGAGAGAGAGAGAAGAGCGAGCGAAAGGCGAGCGGACGGATGAAAGAATAGATGGCAGCAGTGCATATATTGTAATATTTTCAGCAATCAGCAGAGGCGCGGTCCCGTTGCGCAATCATGTGTGTAGCGCGATTCACGCGATCACTGTCGCGTGCGACTGTCTGGATCGTAGCTGGAAGCTAGGCGACAGTTCCGGACTGCGTTTTCTATTTATCTCCGGCAGTTAGCCGGCCACATATATTTTGTTTGCGTAAATATTGTTTGTTGTGTATGCACTAATAATTACCTAATTAATAAATAGACAAATAAAATCAAATTAAGGGTATATGACTCATTGGCTGTGTGACAGTGTGTAATTGAATCATGTAATGATGTAATCATGATCATGATGTATGACAACACACTACACAGGACTACAGGAGTAGCAGTGCCCCACGTCGATCCAGCTACAAGCTCCAAATCGAAGGATCAGTGTGACTTAAACATTTATCTTTGTATCTGAAAGTCAAACGACGCTTACTGGCTCCGAATCCCGACGCTGTCTTCTGAATATCTCCCGTAATTTTGGTAAACCAACAGCAGCAGCTCTCTTTAACGCACCACCTCCACCGACTTCCATTTTGTAGCGATGCCGGAAACGGAAGCCACCTAGCGTGCAATTATATAAATAACATAATAATTATTTAGATATCAAGTCTATAAATATATATAATATTGATAGACTCCTGATTATATTGTATATATTGTTCTCGGGTTTACGAACAAAATTAATGTGTCGCGGTTCATGACTAAACTGAAGCTGAGTAAACGCTTATGTACGCATATGTATGCGTAATATACACGTATTCATATAAACATACCTAATGACCGAATTATAATCGACTTCAGAAATACCGATCGTGCTTGAGAAATAACGCGCCAAGGTATCCCCCTT
>NW_014579375.1:31223-32472 GCF_000485595.1 Priapulus caudatus
AGCTAATGTCAATGACAGCTAATGTCAATGACAGCTAATGTCAATGACAGCTAATGTCAATGACAGCTAATGTCAATGACAGCTAATGTCAATGACAGCTAATGTAGGCCTACACATAATAATTACACATTCTCCTACATCGCTATGCTGCGAAATTAATTAACAAAATAATAACACAATAGAATTAATGTACGTGAAAGTCACTGTTAAGTAGCCAACCGTCATACCTTCACGATCGCCAAGGGGTCGTAAACTAGCATATAATTTATGAGCAGCAGAGATACGGATAGACTTGAAATTTTCGAGGAATAACTTAGAGCCTTTTTCTCACACGGGTACCGAATTTCAAATGTGGCATCACTTCGGGAGCTGAGATATGACTCTCTGAAACGAGCCCCCAAAACACAGAAATCAATGGAAATTAATGTTCGCTCCATACGGTTAGGCGCAGTGTTAGCAATATAGTTAGGGTAAATTGCAACCAACAAAGTTAAGATATTTTGATACTGTTAGTGTTAGGGGTGCCACAAAAAAGTGAAACGAGGATAATTATCTATTTTCTGGCACCAAATGAGTGTATTTTAATGTACATATTAAATAGCATGTACATATGTACACGTATATGTACATGTTTAAATAAAAAAACATGCTTAAATGTCATTTGAACATGCATGTGTCTAAAAACCATGGTAGAGGACTTGAATAACTGATTTTCATTAACATAAACCTTAATTATTCGCTTTCTTGGGCAGAACAGCTTTCCTTATCAGGCCGCTCTTTATCCGGTGAACAACAGTAGAGGGCGTCCATAGGCGGCAGGCCTGAATAAGCGTCGAAGAGAAATTAATTAAAAATACTCATACTGTTACTTCGCTTACACAACATACACTTTATTCATGTCAAATAACTACAGATTCATGCTCTATGCTCTGCTCGAAACCTTTGCCAGCTCTATGATGCGAATTTCTGCAAAGTAGTCTGAACACATTTCAAACACAAAAATGACCAACCGGATAATGCATAATGCAAATTATTGCAGTTTAGTGCCGAATTTAAGCGAAAAAAAATCCAAAAAAGGCCTTTTCTAGAGACGAAATAGTGGAGGCTTACTGTTATATGGCTCTTTAATACCTGCTATTGACCTACGATTGTTACTGCTAGCTGCCGCTTCTGCTACACTTTTCACTCATACTTTCTCTCTCTCTCTCTCTCTCTCTCTCTCTCTCTCTCTTCTTCTTCTTCTTCTCTT
>NW_014579375.1:32482-35182 GCF_000485595.1 Priapulus caudatus
CTAACCCTAACCCTAACTCTAACCCTAACCCTAACTCTAACCCTAACCCTAACTCTAACCCTATCACTAAACCTAACCCTAACCCTAACACATACCCGAACCCTATCACTAACTATAATCCAACCATATATATAAGAACCATTTATTACAAAACACTATCTATGGTGGGTCCGGAACTCAAGTGGGAAAAAAATTTCGCCCCCCGGGCACCATCCCCCACCACCCCACACGAGTAATGAGCAATAATATGATATGAGAATGCATTTCTACCAAGTGAAATTTTTACAACAGATTTTGAATTCACACCTGCTGGCCGGCTCCTATCCTCTTTAATCACATAACCGTAACGACCATACAGCATGGGCCTTTGAGTTGAGATTAACGCGCCGATATCCCCGTTTCCCTAAACCACGTCCGTCCGTCCGTCGGCCCATCCATCCATCCATCCATTCATCCATCCATTTCGTCTTTATATGTCTTTTTAATGGATGAATTGATGGCATAGTAGAGAAACACACTCCATCCCTGACAAATCCATAACTCTTCCCGTAGTCTTGATCTTAATTTGAACCCCGTCGCCATATGCTGCTCCGTAATATCATGTTTCCCGATCAGTCTCTGATGTAGCCGTTTGGGGGACAATGGAATACGCACACATAATGATTATGCATAGATAAAAGCGTACAAAGACTTGCACGCGATATGAGAACCTGTATAACACGTTATCGCCAAGTGTATCGTCCTCTTTGCCCTTCTCGTGGCTATCACCTACCTCCAGACGCCACGGCAGTTAGCCCAATGTCGAGTACACCTACACGATACTCGTACATAAATTAGTGTTAGAGATATGTTATGCGTTACATAAGTTACGTCACAGTTAAGTTAGGCTCAAGGGGTCGTTGTCGTAACAGGTACTACAGATATGTACCCGAGGTACATATATGTATACACAAAGTGTACCAGACTTGTACTACAGAAGTGTACCCTAACTATAACACTAACCCTAACCTTAACCCTAACCCTAACTCTAACCCTAACCCTAAACATACCTCATATAAAAATATAAACATAATACTAAACAACATAAAACTACCTCGAGTACATATCTGTAGTACCTGTTACGACAACGACCCTTCGTGCTTAAGTTAGTGTCGATAGTTTATCGTTACAATATACGCAACGCGAATCGAATAGCGTTTCGAACGAGCGAAGCGATGATTGTTTTCGCGTTGATTTTTCACTGTTCGCTTTCCGATTGCGTTCTAGTTCGGCGCGGGTGCAAATGATCGACCGGCCACGACAAGTTGCTACCGCGGCACCCTGCGAAACGCACGGGCAGCAATAATTACTCGAACGCCGTCAGTCAGACATGCAGGTAGGACGGGCTCGGACACTTATTTAGGCAGACGCGTATGGTCATGCGCGAAGGAATGTCTTCTTGCTCGCGCGAACGCGTCGGAGAGTCCGCTTGGGGAGCTCCGTCGATCGACGGACGATCTCCCTCGTGGCCGTACCTGCGCGCGCGCGGCGGCGGCGCCCTTTGTTCTAGCGATGGCCGCGGAATCATGAATATTCACGATTAATGGCTGCCGACAGCGCGCGGACATCAGGCAACAGTGGCGCGCACCCATCAATGTGTCTGTTGCACGATTGTTACGTGTCGTCGCAGCGTCTGTGAAAGGAAAGGGATGAGAATACTGTGACGCCAGAAGGGAATGAGACCCACACGCTGACTTCATTACTGCTGTGCCGCAGTGCGGGGCCGTTGATCCGGGCGGCCGTACCTGCTGCTGGTGGAATGTGTTGGTACGACACTTATCGGCCCGTAAGCTGCGCCAATAAATGCGGCAAGGTAGAGGAGACGAAAGAGGCGAATAAATAAACGATTAAAAATGCTTGGCATCGCGCCGCGTGGGAAGGTCGCTACGTGCGAGCGCTGCTGCATGCGTCTCGCTGGTCCGCCGCAATTTCTTTTTCTCTCTGTTCTCATGGATCATGTATATCTTTGTCATTCTCTTCTATTTTCCCCGCGGTGAGATCTGTTATATTGTAAGATCTGGTCGAAAATCATTGGTAATGCACATATAACTCATGCANAGAGAGAGAGAGAGAGAGAGACTGTAAGTCGTATATATCAAGCAGATTATTAAAAAAACGTTTATTAAAACTCGTATTAATTATACGGGATTACTATTGCTGCTTATTGTTGTTTATAGATTCATCGATGTATTATAAAAAAGATTATAGAATAAATTAATTGATAAAACCTGGGCACAATTCTTCTTTGTTGTTGTTTCAGAATCCTGTGATGCAAATGGCGCTGATGGCGCCAGCTGGATATTTATCGCGGGTTTTACTGATAGCAGGACTCTTAATCACTGTGAGTAATTCACAAATACCTGCATACCGACGTGCATACGTGGATTTACACATATAGAACCATAGATAGAAACAAATAAAGATAGATAGATAGATGGATAGATAGATTGATTGATAGATAGATAGATAGATAGATAGATAGATAGATAGATAGATAGATAGATAGATAGATAGATAGATAAATAGTTAGATAGAAAGAAAACAGATAGATAGGTGGATAGAGGGATAGATTGATGGACGAATAGACGGACAAACGGACGGACAGGCGAACGAACGAAGGAAAGGACGGAAGTACTCGTTTATAAGTGGGTGGATGGATGG
>NW_014579376.1:1722-5386 GCF_000485595.1 Priapulus caudatus
TATATATATATATATATATATATATATATATATATATATATATATATATATATACAGAATCTCTGTAAACGCAAACGTGATAAATAAAACTGCTTGCCAACTATTCTTCAACTAGGTTGTCGTTAATTTCAAGTTGTTTCACGCGCGTTTACGCGCTGTTCTATTGTTTACCGACCGCTCGGTATAATCGCCGACCACGAACGCAGCGACATCAAAGTGCCGCCGGCGGGCGGGCGGCTGTGTTACCTCCCTCCACCACGCCCCCCACGCCACGACTCCTATCCTCTGTCCCCCTGTCCCCTGTCTTGCTCCCTGTCCCCCTGTCCTACCCTCTGTCTCCCTGTCCTGTTCCCTGTCCTTCTGTCCTGCCCTCTGTTTCCCTGTCCTGTCCCCTGTCCCCCTTTCCTGCCCTCTGTACCCCTTTCCTGTCCCCTGTCTCCCTGTCGTGTCCCCTGTCCCCTTGTCCTGCCCTCTGTCCCCCTTTCCTGTCCCCTGTCTCCCTGCCGTGTCCCCTGTCCCCATGTCCTGTCCCCTGTTTCCCTGTTCTGTCCCCTGTCCCCCTGTCCTGTCCCCTGTCCCCCTGCCCTGTCCCCTGTTCCCCTGTCCTGTCCCCGGTCCTCTAACCTGGGCCGGCGACGCCTTTGAAAACCGGAGCAATTACCCGTTATAAGCGCAGATATTTCTATTGAGCGAGAGAACAGGCGCTCTATTGATCGATCTCTTCCTCCGCCCTCCCCCTCTTCCCCCTCTCCCTCATCTCTCTCGGCGGCAACAGCGGTACCACTCGTGCCTGACTTCAGGCGCACTGCATCCGTCCGCAGCTGCAGCATCAGTACCAGGAGACCCGCCGGGGGCGAGTGGGAAACGAGAATCGAGGGGGGGGGAGGATGCATTTATAACGGTACTTATATAGGTCGCCTGCGCGCGCGCGCGGGAAAAACCCCTTATAATAACACTCGTTATATAGATTGCTGCTGATATTGCTTGCGCATCGTTTGGCGTAGTGCGGCGAGAAAAATGCCGGGTGAGAATATATTGCCAGGAATAAATATAGCTCAGGCAGGAGCAGGTAGGAATAGCTAAGGCAAAAAATGGTCAGGCAATAATAGGTACAGATTACAATAGCTCAGGCAAAAATGGTCAGGCAATAATAGGCACATATTACTATAGCTCAGGCAAAACATGGTCAGGCAATAATAGGTACAGATTACAATAGCTCAGGTAAAAAAATGTCAGGCAAAAAATCACAGGTAATAATAGGTACAGATTACAATAGCTCAGGCAAAAATGGTCAGGCAATAATAGGTACAGATTACAATAGCTAAGGTAAAAAAATGTCAGGCAAAAAATCACAGGCAACAATAGTCCAGGCAAAAAAAATCACAGGCAATAATAGTCCAGGCAAAAAAATCACAGGCAATAATAGACCAGGCAAGAATATCACAGGCAAGATTAGTACAGACAAGAAATGCTCACACAAAATCAAGAAGCACTTGTATCTTGTTGTCTGAACACATATAACAAGGGGAGAAGCAGGAGCGATGTTGCCCCTTCCTTTGCCACTCCCCGTTAAAGAGAGAAAGAGCGAGAGCGAGAAAGAGAGAGAGGGAGAGAGGAGAGAGAGAGAGAGAGAGGAGAGAGAGAGAAGAGGAGGGAGAGAGAGCCGACCCCGTTACCGCGACACCGTACCGTACGACGAGAGAAGACGAGACGAGACGACGAAGAGAGAGAGAGGAGGAGAGGAGAGAGAGAGAGAAGNGCACGCACGCACGCACGCACGCACGCACGCACGCACGCACGCACGCATGCATGAAAGAGAGTGAGAGTGAAAGAGAGCAAGGGAGAACGAGCGAGCGAGACAGCAAGAACGAGAGAGAGAGAGAGAGAGAGAGAGAGAGAGAGAGAGAGAGAGAGAGAGAGAGAGAGAGAGAGAGAGAGAGATAGAGGGAGAAAGAGCGAGAGCGAGAAAGAGAGAGAGAGAAAAAGGGAGGGCGAGAGTGAGAGAGGCGCCCCCTTCCCTCTCCGGTCCCCGCTGGAGGCCTGCTGTTGACATTAAGCGGGGGCAGGCAGCGCGCCGCGTGGCGGGGTCGGATCGGTGCGTGTCTTTGTTACACCGTCACCGTGATAACAAGAGCGGGCACACGTGCCGTACCTCCCGCCTCCATTCTACCGTGACGACCGCGTGCATCCATCTACAGCATCCTCCATAGCATCCTCCTTCGCAGCATCCTTCGCAGCATCCTCCACAGCAGCCTTCGCAGCAGCCTTTGCAGCATCCTTTGCAGCATCTTCCACAGCATCCTTCGCAGCATCCTTCATCCCCGCTCAGCATCCTTTGCAGCATCATCCACAGCATCCTTTGCAGCGAATCCTCTACAGCATCCTGCGTAGCAACTACGGCCACAGCGTAGCATTCTTATCCAGCATCCTCGGTTAGTAGCCACAGCATTCTTCGCAGCAGCATCACGGGCCGCCGTAGCAACCACGGCACTATCCAGCGTAGCATGTTTATCCATCATCCTCCACAGCATCCTCCGCAGCATCATACTTCGCAGCATCCTTCACAGTAGCATCACGGGCAGCCGTAGCAACCACAGCAGCATCCAGTGTAGCATCTTTATCCAGCATCCTCGGCTAGTATCTACGGTAACAGACACTCCTGGCAAGAAGCACTCGTGTTCCTTGTGTTTCTCCTTCACGCGGAACCAACGTGCAGTAGTCGTCATCCCTTTATTCCTCCCTTCCTCCCTCGTTTCCTCCCTTCCATCCTTCCTCCGTTCCTCTCTTCCTCCGTTCCTCCTTTCTCCCTTCCTCTGTTCCTCCGTTCCTCCCTTTCTCCCTTCCTTTCTTCCTCCACCCCTTACTTCATCCTCCCCTCACGTGCCCGCCACACACACACACACGCGCGCAGCTGCACCCGGCCTGTGTGCGCGTGTGTCGGCGGTCGGTCAGTCAAGCGGCGGAGCGGCGGATGCAGGATTCCGTCGGCGCGCACGCACGACACACGCGAGATACTGAAGCCGAAAATCGATTCTCTCTCCCCCTCTCCCCTCCTCTCTCTCTCTTTCTCTGTGTGCGTCTATAGGCGCTCGCTGCTGCTGTTTCTGCACTGCCCTGGCACGTTGGACGTGCGCTCACTTGTTGCTGAAAATGCAGAGCATCATGGCGGCCGGGGCGACGTACTGACGACGCGCAGCAGTAGAGGAAAAGACATATCGTCCGCGCTCGAATCCGGCTGGCCGCGAGATCCGGATCCAGTGTCGTCGTCGGCGATGGCGACGTCGTGATGGCGTCGTCGGCACGGAGTGACGATCTACGGTTGTCGGCGGACGACGGGAGTGCGATGTTGTTGAAGTTGATTCACAATGCCGAGAGCATTTCTCGTTAAGAAGGCGAGAAGGCTGCTGCCGGAGCTACGAGAGAGCGACGACGACGATGGCGATGACGGAGCGGGAAGTCAGCTATCGCCAACGCCGGCGTCGTCGCTGTCGACGCCGGCGACAGTGCGGTCGCGGATACACAGGGACGTGGCGACGCCGTGCTACGAGGGAATATGTGTGAGAGTCGACAGCAATGGTGAGTAAGATATCTCTCTCTGTCTGTCTCTCTCTCTCTCTCTCTCTCTCTCTCTCTCTCTCTCTCTCTCTCTCTCTCTCTCTCTCTC